>NW_018392442.1:64016-118553 GCF_900095145.1 Mus pahari | reverse complement strand
CTATCTGAACCATGTACCTTGGCCCAAATGACCTCCAAAGACTTTATCAAGAAACTTGCCCTGCACAGATCCCTGAAATATGTATGCAGTAGGAGTGACTGATTTAACTTGTGACTTCAGAAAAACCAATGTGACTCCTCCCATCCTCTAAAAGAAATGCTAGTTGCAAATAAAGTGAGAAATAAGCCTTGTTTTCTGAAAAAAAAAATAAATGTCTGCTACATTGCTAATTATCTCTCATGTCTTCTTCTGAGTCTGGGTGGGGAGTATTCCCACTTGACTATTTCTCAGAATCTCTCTCTCTCTCTCTCTCTCTCTCTCTCTCTCTCTCTCTCTCTCTCTCGCTCGCTCTCGCTCTCGCTCTCGCTCTCGCTCTCGCTCTCACTCTCTCTCTCTCTCTCTGTCAGCTATCCCACTTTCTTGTCTCAACTCACTGGCCATCAGATTTTTATTGACAGACAATGCTTCCATACACAGGAGATCTTTAGCACAAGGCCATAACTACAGTATACTGTTCTTATACTATCACTAAAATACTTGTTAATTTTACCTGTCATTCCCCATATTTCTTTCCCCAGTGTATCCTGCCATTTGAGACACCTTCACATTCATCCATAAATATCTCTTATATTTTCCTTTCCTAAAGATCTCTCTGTTCCTCTTGCTCCTTCCTCAATATCTAGCACATGCAATAAATGAGTGTTTCTTTTATTCCACACCCTAACCAGAATAATTTGGCACTTGGGCACTTGGGTTAATGAGGTTAATTATTACATATGTAAGCGTGTGTATGTGCATGCGAATGTATAAAATTGTGTGTTTTCTTTCTTTACATTTCAAATGTTATCCCATTTCCCTGCTTCCCTCCCAGAAGCCCCCTATAGCATCCCCCAGGTGGGGAAGTCTCTGGATGGCCTTCGCTTCACCCTCTGCTTCAAACTTTGCCTCCCTGAAATGAGGCCTACTTGATCATGATGGATGATTGTTTTGATGCATTCTTGGATTCAGTTTGTAAGAATTTTATTCAGTATTTTGCATTGATATTGATAAAGTAAATTGGTTTGAAGTTCTCTTCATTTGTAATGTCTTTGTGAGATTTGAGTATAACTGCAGCTTCATAGAATAAATTTGATAGTGTTCCTTCTGTTTCTATGTTGTGGAGTAATTTGAAGAGTTAGCACACAAAGTCTACTCAGGGTGCCGGCCTCATGGAATATTAGAAATACAGAACACTTTTTGAATTGGTAGATCATTCAATGCAGGGATCATGCTAAGCTTCTTTATATCATTTCAATTTTAGTATATGTGCTGTTGAAGTGAGAAACTAGTATCTCTTCAAATAACACTGTGCATGAAATACTCCAGAGTCAGACAGTGCTACTTATCCTACAATGCAAACCAGAAAATTCTACACTTTTTGTATAGATCAACAAGCTTGCCTAATCTGATAAATGGGTTAATAACATTTCAGTACATCTAGTGCATGTCATTTTTCTGTATACTTAGCTATATTATTTCTTACATTCAAATTTTCTTCTCTGTTTAAAGATGCAGTTATTACAGGGAAGGTATAAAGTTTTCCACCTGTAGTTCTTGTATCTTTATGGTATCATTATTCAATGGAACATGTTTTGTTGTATATGTCAGTTTTGCAGTAACAGACAATGGTTTTTTTTTTTTAAATATTCTTTTAAAATCAAACTATACTGTGAGGACTCAAATACTGAATCCAGTAATCTACAGCTTGATCAAAAGGAAAAATCACCCTAAAAAATGTATTGCAGAATTTGAGGGGCAAAAGTGTTATGTATTTACTTAGATGTTAATATTAAAGTTTAAGTAACTGAAAACAGAGCTCCTCTTATACAACCAGAAATGAATTTTCAATATATGGAAATCCATCAACATAATGTATTATAAACCACTCCTAGGCTTATACCCAAAAGATGCTCCAACATATATAAAGGACACATGCTCCGCTATGTTCATAGCAACATTATTCATAATAGCCAGAATCTGGTAATAAGTCACATGTCCTTCAAAAGAGGAATGGATAAAGAAAATGTGGTACATTTACACAATGGAGTACTACTCAGCTATTAAAAACAATGAATTCATGAAATTCTTAAGAAAATAGAATAAAATATCATCAGAACTGGAAAATATCATACTGAGTAACCCAATTACAAAATAACACACATGGTGTTCACTCACTGATAAGTGGATAACCCAAAACCTCAGTATGCCCAGGATACAATTCACAGACTACATGAAGCTCAAGAAGAAGGAAGACCAAAATGTGGATGCTTCAGTCTTCTTAGAAGGGGGAACAAAATACTCATGATATGAAAGGGGACCTGAAATATTTCATCACATGTATTTACTATTTTGTGATTTCAAACTGTGTTTAATCTGGTCATTATAAAATGACTTGAATGTTCTTATTAACAAATTCTCCTAACCTATAAACTCCCTCAGGCTTCCAGTATCTTGTGGGTGCATCATCTCTGAAGGAACACAGACCCAGAATTTCTCTACTGTATGTTGGGGGTCCTCATATCAACTGGTGTATGTTGCCTGTTTGGTGGTCCAGTGTTTTAGAGATCTCCAGGGTTCAGATTAAATGAGAATGCTGGTCCTCTTACATGATCATCCTTCTCAGCTTCTCTTGGCCTTCCATAATTCAACAACAGGTGACAGCTGCTTCTGTCCATTGGTTGGGTGCAAATATCTGCATGTGACCCTTTTAGCTGCTTGTTAAGACTCCAGAGTGCAGTCATGCTACGTCCCATTTGTGAGTGCTCCATTGCCTCAGTAATAGTGTCAGGCCTTGGGCCCTCCTAATGAGATGTATTCCACTTTGGGCCTGTTGCTGGACCTTCTTTTCCTCAGGATCCTCTCCATTTCCATCCATGTAATTCTTTCAATCACAAATACAAACAATTATGGGTCAGAGTTATGACTGTGGGATGGCTCCCCTCTCCCTCGTTTGATGCTTTGTTTTACTTCTGGAGGTGGGCCCTATAAGTTCCCTCTCCCTGCTGTCAGGATTTCATCTAAGGTCCCTCCCTTTGAGTCCAGAGAGTCTCTACCTCCCAGGTCTCTGGTGCATTCTGAATGGTCCCCACAACCTCCTATCTCATGAAGTTGCCTGTTTCCAATCTTTCTGATGGCCTTTCGGGTTTATTGCATGGTACATACTCACTAATAAGTGGATATTAGACCCCCTCCCCTGAAAAAAAAAGTACAGAATACCCAAGATAGAGTTCACAGAACTTAAAAATTTAACAAACTGAAGTGCCCAAGTGAGGATGCCTCAGTTCCATTTGGGAGCAATCACAAGTGGGGAGGAAAGGAGGGACCTGAGAGGGAAAATGGACTGGAGATCTGCCTGGGGGAAGAGGGGAACCATTGGGTACCACATCTTCTCTATCCATTCTACTGTCAAGAAATGTCTGGATTGTTTCCATTTTCTGGCTATTATAAATAAGACTGCTATGAACATAGTGGAGCATGTGTCCTTGTTATTTTTTGGAGCATCTTTTGGGTATATGCCCAGGAGTGGTATAGCTGTGTCCTCAGGAAGAACTATTTTCAATTTTCTGTGGAACTGACAGACTGATTTCAAGATTAGTTTTAACAGCTTGCAATCCCACCAGCAATGGTGAAGTGTTCCTCTTTCTTCACATCCTTGACAGCATTTGCTGTAATCTGAGTTTTTGTTCTTAACCATTCTTACTGATGTAAGGTAGAATGTCAGGGTCATTTTGATTTGCAGTTCCCTGATGACCAAGGATGTTGAAAAGTTTTTTAAGTGCTTCTCAGTCATTTGTAATTGCTCAGTTAAGAAGTCTCTGTTTAACTATATATCCCTTTCTTCTTCTTCTTCTTCTTCTTCTTCTTCTTCTTCTTCTTCTTCTTCTTCTTCTTCTTCTTCTTCTTCTTCTTCTTCTTCTTCTTTGGATCTCTGAGTTCTTTGCATATTTTGATGTTATTCTTTTGTCAGATGAAGGGTTGGTAAAGATATTTTCTGAATCTGTCAGTTGCCATTTTGTCCTAATGGCAGTGTCCTTCTCCTTACAGAAGCTTTTCTATTTTATGAGGTCTCATTTGTCAATTGTTTATCTTAGAGCATAAGCCACTGGTTTTCTGTTCAGGAAATTTTCCCCTGTGCCTATTTGTTCAAGGTTCTTTCCAACTTTCTCTTCTATTATATTCAGCATATCGGGTTTTATTATTTGTGACTATTGTAATTGGTGTTGTTTCCCCATTCTTTCTCATCCCATTTATCATTTGAGTTGATGGAAGCTACTTATTTGTTTGAGTTAATTATAATACCCACAATACAACTTACAGACCATATGAAAATCAAAAAAAACGAAGACTACACAAAAGTGTGGCTGTTGTAGTCCTACTAAGAAAAGGAGAGAAAATAATTTTGGGAAATAGAGGGTGAGAGGGACCTGGGAAGGAGGTAGAGTAGGGAGGGGTAAAAGGGGTCTGGTTTAGATGCAGGAGGAGATGGGGGAGAAGTATAAAGTTTCTGGATATTGAAAGGAGGTATGTAGCAGTGAGGTGGGGAGAACATGAGGTAGCTACTAGGAAGTCCCAGATGCAAGGGAATCAAGAGGTTCCCAGAACTAATCAGGGAGGACATTAGTCGAAAAAGTCAACCAAGGGGAGATAGGACCTGTAGAGACCATATCCTGTGGATAGACACTGTCCCCATTTGAAGGATGAGGTCACCCACCAACTTAAATATTAATCTGAATTTCTTCCTGTCAAAAGGGAATGCAGGGACAAAGAGTGGAGCAGAGACTAAAGGAAAGGTAATCCAGAGACTGCCCCACCCACAGACGGCAAACTCAGCCACTATTGCTCATGCCAAGAAGAGCGTGCAGACAGGTGCAAGGTATTGCTATCCCCTGAGAAGCTCTGCCAGAGCCTGACCAATACAGATGCAGATGCACACAGTCAAATATCAGACTGAGGGCCAGGACCCCAATGGAGGAGGTATAGCAATGACTGAAGGAACTGAAGGAGTTTGCAACAATATACAAGCATAGAAATGACAACAACATAGGAAGAACAATATCAACCAACTGGACACCCCAAATATTCCAACGACCACCAACCAAAGAGTACAAATCGGGGGACCCATGTCTCCAGTTGGATATGTTGCAGTGTATTGCCTTGTTGGAAAAAACAGGGAACCGAGTCCCTTGGTCCTGTGAAGTCTTGATGACCAAGGGTAGTAAGTAGAATGCTAGGGCGTTGAGGTAGGAGTGGGTGGGCAAATGGGGAAGGACCATCATAGAGGCAGTGGGTAGTGGAAAGGGATAAGGGGTTTGTGGAGGGGAAACTGGGAAGGGGGAAAACATTTGAAACATAAATATATAAAATAACAAATAATAATGTAAAATGAAAGTACATTAGTGAAATTATAAAACAAAAACTTTAAAAAGTGATTGAAAACTGATTATGAAACTCAAAGTTTGATTTAAACTCTATGTATATATTAATTTACAAACTAATAGATTTCATAGCACTTCTTTATATTTTTATTTTGAGTCATCATGATCAGTCCTATTCAAAATTGACTGTACAGAACTGTTAGTGATATAATTAGTACCATGTATATTGAACATGGAGTCTAAAGTATTCAATATCTTTTTGGGATGTAAATACAATTGTTTACATAATAGTTTCCTAATTACATTAAAAATATCTTATTTAAATGTAAAATATATTTCATTCAAAACACACATTAAAAATTAGAGGAAGTCATAAATTTGAGAGTCACTGTGTTCATATACTAGAATTTGGAGTGTTAAGATGTTTTAATTATTTGTGTATAAAATTCCCATAAGAAAAATTAAAGAAAAAATGTTAAAATATGCTTATACCCCTAAATATAAAACAAGACGCGGGTGGTAAAGATGCCATTGCTCAAAATAATGATATAAGAATGGGGTTTAGTCAGTAAATAGTGGCATATGGATGTCCACTACCTGGGTAAGATGCAGGTTACTGAGAAACACATGCTTAAATGGGATGATTTGCCTTGAATTCCAGGAAATACAAAGCAGCTGTTATTGCTACATCTTCTAGAGAATAGGTTTCCATGCATTTATTCATTAGTATAACTAATAGCATAATAATAAAGCCTATCTAATGAGGTTTGTATGTTCAGTCACTAGGGACACAGGAGCTGTAATTCCTCTGATCTTACATCTTGACTCAAGAGGCTAGCCTTACTTATAAAACATACTTGAGTATGCTCTAAGTGCTTATGTGCTTAGCAATAAACTCAAGGTCTCATAGAGAGGTGCTCCCCTTCCTACAAATAGGTGTTCTGTGACCACTAAATACCAGATGATTTGACTATTCTCCACTTCACTATGACCCTAGCAAGGTAAATCTATCTATTGATGATTTCAAGTTTCTTATATTTGAATCTTTGTGAACAATGCATGGAGAAGTGTGTAAGCAATATGAAGTTGCACATAGGAAGTTTGCTAATAATCACAATTGTCTCACATTCTTTGTTACCTTCATTAAATTACACAATACTTCACTCATACTAAGACAATTTAAGCATTAATGGTACAATTTTTAAGGACTAATGCAATAAAATTATCTGTACTTATTTGCATATTTTGTGAACTTAAGAAGAAAGATAATTTTTCAATTTGTATACTCTTTTCCTCAGATCAATATCTATCTGCAGTCTGAAAAATAATGGCAATTGTACCTAGAATCTGTGAGCACACTGGGAGTTTTGATGCAGCCACACACGAAGAAAACTACAGATCTGATCTAAGTTCCTCAACACAAAATCTCAAAATACATTAAATTATTATAAGCATGTAAATATTAAAATGATTAAAAATTGTCATTGATTTCAACTTTCCAGAATTACCATGCTATTTTAGAAAAATATTTTCATATATATCAAAACCAGCTTAAACAGTTAATGAAAATGCTGCTGTTCTCCTTTTGGTGACAAAAGATGGTTCTCCTCTTTGCTCTACAATTATATTTTTCCTTACCTATGGCTTCGGAGTCTATTTATAAATGAAGAATGTACTTAAAAGATAAAGAACAGGAACTTGGATATCACTATAAAAGAAACTGGAAAATTTGTATTATGAAAAAATTAGTTCTGCACTTTCTATAGTTAAAATTAATAAAGTAGAATTGAAGATGCCATTTTAATGAAATTGTACAGTAAATAGGAAATCAAGTAATTTTACTATTAATTTGTTTTACTTCTGCCATACAACACTGACCTGTCCACATATTATTGATGTCCAGTGTTCTCATACTAACTATAAACTTATGATGCAAACTGCCCCTAAAACTCACAAGTAGAGAAATTCCATAATTTTTGCATCTTTAATCATGGAAAAAAGAGATACCAAGATGTTTTAGGATGGCAGGGAATACACCAAACAGAAAAATATGACTAAGTTTTCCTTATGTTGAATAATCTATTTTTCCCAAGGTGGTTTATATGTGTTTATCTTCCATGATCCAAATCTAATAACCTATAAGGTTTCAATTTTTAATGATTTTCAAATAAAGCACGCACAATGGTTTTGAGTCAGACTTTATTCTTTCCATAATGAAGGGAATCCAATTTAGGATATCTAATGGTTCTTTTATGTTATGTGCTTATATGCTTGTTTATCAACCATTTTTAATATTCTTCTGTGCATTTTTCTTATGATGCTTAACTCCTCCTCTCATTTGTTTTTTTGTTTTGTTTAATAAGCAAATATAAATATAAAATATAAAGAGTATTCTGAAAAGAATAAATAATTCTGATTTCTTGGTTTTAAATTAGGTTACTGGTTTTTATATTGATTACATTTGTTATTTGTCAGTGTCATTCATGGCTATAACTCTCATACTTTCTTGTCTGACTCCTGCCCCTATAATTTTCTCATCTCCCTACAAAAATCTTTCTCATATACTACAACTTTAAAATATATAATGGTTCTTTGGAATTTCATTCTAAGAATTCTGAGAAATTAATCTAAAAATTGATATTAAGATGTGTTGATGAACATTTGTGTTAAAGAATATACAAAAGTAGTAATTCATCAGATTGAAAAAAGTAGAGATGATTGAGAACATGAGTACTTTTTATTGTTTGTGTAAAGTAGAAATAATAATAGTGGATAATCAGAGACATAGGTTTCATTATTCACTTGGACTCACAATGTACTAAAGTAAATATTTCTATATCAGTAACTATATGAGAAATATTTTAGAAATCCTGTTGAAGTAGGTGCATTATGTACCTTCATGTCTAAAGGTTTTTGTATGATGTAAAGAACACTGTATTAGGTGATGTGACTATTGCTTTCTCTATCTCTACTCATATTCTTCAGGAGTGCAGAGTATAAAAATCAAACATTTCCTTCAGAATTTATTCTTCTGGGATTGACAGATGATCCAGAACTGCAGCTCATCCTCTTTGGAACTTTCCTCTTCATGTATCTGGTCACAGTGCTAGGAAATCTCATCATCATCTTGGCTGTCAGTCTTGATTCCAAACTCCATACCCCAATGTACTTCTTTCTCTCCAACCTGTCCTTCACTGACATCTGCTTTATCACCAGCACAGTCCCCAAGATGCTGGTGAACATACAGAAACAGAACAATGCCATCAGTTACACAGATTGTCTTACACAGATGTACTTTGTTGTTTTTCTTGGTGGAATGGAAAATTTTCTTCTTGCAGCAATGGCTTATGATCGCTATGTGGCAATCTGCCATCCACTTAGATACACAGTCATTATGAATCCAAGCATCTGTATTCTGCTAACTTTGTTCTCAGTGCTCAGTAGCATGATAGATGCCCTGCTACACAGTCTGTTGGTGTTGCGACTATCTTTCTGCACATATTTGAAAATCCCCCACTTTTTCTGTGAACTTGCTCATATAATCAAGCTGTCATGTTCTGACACTCTCATCAATAACATAGTGGTATACTTGGCAACTTTCATATTTGGTGGACTTCCATTTGGGGGCATTATTTTATCTTATGTTCAAATAGTCTATTCAGTTTTGAAAAAGCCCTCAGTAAGAGGTAGTTACAAGGCCCTTTCCACCTGTGGGTCACACTTGTCAGTTGTTTCCCTGTTTTATGGCTCAGTGATTGGGGTCTATATCAGCTTTGCAGTGACTGACTCATCTAGAAATACTGCAGTAGCTTCAGTATTGTATACTGTGGTCCCTCAGATGCTGAACCCCTTTGTTTATAGTCTCAGGAACAAAGACATGAAAGAAGCCTTGAGAAAATTATGTGGTGGGATTCTGTAATGCTATAGTTAAACAAAGCTCTAGTCATCATTGGACAGTAGCTTCTATGTTAACATATGACTAGTCCCAAAAGAATTATATTATACTAATAGTTCTACTATTAGGGTAAAGATTGTCAAATGCTGTAAATTCTGAGAAATATTACTATTAAATATTATCTTTGTTAGTTAATAACCTATGAAATGGATATACTAAGATTCTATTAGTAAATTTAATGAGATTCATTGTTTTCAAAACACATATATGAATTTACTTCAATTGTAAAATGAAATTATAAAAATCATATAATAAAAAGCAAAGAAGTTTTTATTTCAAAGATGTTGGGGGTAGGACATATCTTGTATCAGAAGATATAGCTTCTATTGTTCCTTTTAAAAGTGGCTACTTCAGTGGACTGAGATGCAAAGAAAGTCAAACCTGTAACTGAAGAAAGTAACTTGCCATGTGGCAGAACTTAAACAAATGTAAACAGGATATTTGAGTAACTAGCTAGTTGAGAGCAAGTCTAACATAAATTGTAGTCATTTATTAATAAATATAAGCCTCTATTGCTTTATTGGAAAATTGGGTCAGGCTTATAAAAGTTCATAAAGTTACACACACAAACATGCATAAATATATAATTCATAGGAGTATTATGTATAGTTGTATAAAGATGTATATGCAAAATGTTGTACTCATGTGACAAAAATAAAGAATATGTGAATTTGAGAGATTAATGACATGGAAGGAGTTCTGGGGATAAAAACATAAATATAGTACTCATGAATAAAGTTATTTAAAATTTAATATTGAAATTGAAAAAGTGATATTATGAATAACTAGATTTATAAGAAAATATGTTTTAGCAGTCTTTTAAGGAGAATTACAGATTCAAATATGAGGCAAGGATCATAATTCAAATATTGATCATCTGAGATTGACAAGAGCATCAGTTATCAGTAGGTTTCTTTATTGTAAATTGTGATGACCTTAGAATTATATTTACAAGTTTGGTGTCAAAGTCTATTAACTAATCCACACAGCATGCAATGGTCCCTATAACTCTCCTGATGCTTTAAAATATTAAGGTAATAGTTCTATTAATTTAATTTTGATTGCATGTATATATGTCTAGTGAATGTTAAAAGAGAATTTGGAGAATCCACTTGTATTTGTCAGTCTATTAGAGAAAGCCAACTTTTCCTCTACCAGCATGTATAAGGGACAGTTCTTGAGCTATCATTTATCCTAGTAACTACATATTCATGCTCATTTGGAGAGAGAGAGAGAGAGAGAGAGAGAGAGAGAGAGAGAGAGAGAGAGAGAGAGAGAGAGAGAGAGAAATAGATATTATATAGGATAAAATTTATCACATTGAAGTTGCATAAGAAAAACCAATGGAAAAAAAGGAGACCAAGAAAAGACACATGAGTCAGAGACCCACATTTGCTCACTCAATAATATTGTAAAGACATTAAATTAGGAGCCACAATATATATGCAAAGGACATGGTGGAGACCTGTGCAAACCCTGAGTATGTTCTATCAGTTTTGAGAGTTCATATGAGCCTTGATCATCCTATTTTGGAGGACCTAATTTTATTAGCCTTTGTACCCACTATGATACTTGTGTTTCCATCTCCTCATGCTTGGGTATCCATGAATCTGAGTGGAAGAATTTGAATGACCGATCCAATTTCAGTAGAATGCTATGCTAAAGCCATCTGCCCTTGGTCTTTTGTTTTTGTTGTTGTTTGCTTGTTTGCTTGTTTGTTTGTTTTTGGTTAGGAAACTTATGTAATTACTGCTTCTATTTCAATAGTGGTTAGAGGATATATTCCTCTTTAAATTGCTAGTGTGAACTTAACCTAACTTAGTTAATTGGAATTTGTTGAGAAACATTTCCATTTCTTTTAGGTTTTCTGATCTGTTGAAGTTTTTAGGGTATGCCCCTTCTGATTCTTTGGATTTCCTTGTTTTCTTTTGTTTTGTCTCCTTTTTTTTTTCCTGAATTTTTTAGGTTAGATATTTTTTTTACCCAATTTTTAGTTGCTTTGGATAAGGGCTTGTCTATCTTACTGATTTCCTTACAGAATCAAATATTTGTTCATAGATTCATTGTATGTCTTTGTCTGTCTGTCTGCCTCATTTTTAATGATTTCAGCCAAGTGTTTAATGGATTTTTACCATCTATTTCTTTAGCTCTGATTTCTTCTTTCTTGTTTTAAAAGTTTTAGTTGTGTTACTGAATTGCTAGTATGAAATATTTTTGACATTTTTATTGGATATTTTAATTATTTACATTTCAAATGTTGTACTTTTTCCTGTTTTTCACTCTAGAAACACCCTATCCCATTCCCCCTTTCCCTGCTTGTTGAAGATGATCCCACAGCCACCCACCCACTCCCATCTCCCTGCCCTGGAATTCCCTTACTCTGGGACATCAAGTCTTCACAGGACCAAGAGCTTCTCCTCTCATTGATGCCAGACCAGGCCATCTTCTGTTATAAATGTTTTTCGTTTTTTTTTTTTTTTTTTTTTTTTTTTTTTTTTTTTTTTTTTTTTTTTTGCATTACTGAGAACATTCCTGAACAGCATTTATTGTGTCCCCTAAGTTTGGATATGATGTGTATCCTTTTAAATTTAATTTTAGAAAGTTNCCACCCACTCCCATCTCCCTGCCCTGGAATTCCCTTACTCTGGGACATCAAGTCTTCACAGGACCAAGAGCTTCTCCTCTCATTGATGCCAGACCTATGTATCTTACATTACAAGATGTAACACAAGGGCTGTTTTTTTTTTTTTTTTTTTTTTTTTTTTTTTTTGTAATCACTCAGTACTGTGAACATTCCTGAACAGCATTTATTGTGTCCCCTAAGTTTGGATATGATGTGTATCCTTTTAAATTTAATTTTAGAAAGTTTTTAATTTCGTTCTTAATTTCTGTTTGACCCATTTTTTAGGAAGTAAGGGTTGTTTTGTTTTCATGAGTTTGTAAGCTTTTTGGGGTGTCCTTTGTCATTGATATTCAAATTTGGTCTGTGGTATCAGATAGGTAGCAGAGGATTTTTCTTGCACCAGTTGAAATTTCCTTTGTGTTTGAATATTTGCTCAGTTTTGGGGAAAATTTTATGAGGTGCTGATATTGTTTTTTGTGAGAATGTTCCATAAATGTTTTATCCATTTGACTTATAGCTTCACTTGGCTCTAACCTCTTTCTGCTTTGATTTTTTTCTGAACCCATCTATTAGGAGGAGTAGGATACTAAAGTCTCATTGTGCTCCAGTGAACTTGTGATTTAAGCTGTAGAAGTTTTGCTTTTATAGACTTGGGTATCCTTGTGCTTTGACATCGATGTTACTAATTAAAACAATTTTTCTTTTGATAAGTATGTAGTATCTTTCCTTATCTCTTCTGATTATTTCTTATTTGATGTCTGTTTTGTTACATATTCCAACTGCAACACTAGCTTGTTTCTTGTACACATTTTCTTGAAACATATTTTTACTTCTCTTTAACCTGAGGTGACATAAATTCTTGCTTTTAAGTTTTCTTTCTAGTGTGTAGCAGAATTGTACATCCTGTTTTTCAGCATTCTGTTATCCTGTATCTTTTTATTAGGGAACTGAGGTTACTGACATTGCAGGATTCCAACTCAGAATGGTTATTGATAATTGGAAATTTGTTGTTGATTGTTTATCTGCCTATATGTGTTGTGTACTATGCTGTTCTTTGTCTACCTGTTTGTAATAAAGTGGGGATGTTTGCTTTCCTTCTTTTGATTGTCTTATTAGTAATTTTCTGTTTTTGTTTGTTTGTTTTTTTCTTTTTAGTGTACTTGACCTCTTTATTTTGGAGTTTTCTTTCTAGCATCTTTTCATAGCTAGGTATTTAGATAAGCATTGCTTCAACTTGGTTTTATCATCTGTTTATCCATTTGTTATAACTGAAAATTTTGCTTGATAAAGTAGTCTAGGTTAGCATTTCTAGTCTCCTAGAGTCTTCAACATATCTGTCCAGGAGCTTCTACCTTTTGGACGGACTCTCCATTTTGAGATTATAATTGCATCATCTTCCCTTTCATCTATTCCAACTTAAAATATTGATATGGTATCATAATAAACTTTGACTTACTGATAGGCCCAAGATACACTGAGGTATGTAAAATACAGTGTTATTAAATTCTATTAACCTAAGTCAATAGCCATGCCCTCAGTGGTTCTCAAAATCCCTCTTAGAAAAAAGAACATGTATATATATATATATCTTTTTCATTAAATTTATCTCTTATTTACTTCCTTCATTGATATTGAAACATTCTCATTCTTTTTCCAAAATCTTCATCTGTCAATTCACTTTATATTACAAATCTTGTTTTTTAAAAGAGATTCTGTTTTACTGTATTTTTATGTCCTTTAATTATATAATTATTTTAGTTTGTTGTCTTATTTCTTCAATGAATCGCTGATAAAGCAAAAGTATTATGTTGAATGTTAATTTGTTTCTGTACTCTACAGTTTGTTTTTGTTCTTCAGTTTTGTTACATGATATATGATAAAACACAATTATGCACTTTAACTCTTATATTTGTATTATAGTCTAAAACATCTACTATTTAGTAGAAAATGTTACAGATTTCTCAAAAAATAAACATTATATATGCTTTTCAGGAAATATTGTATAAATTTCTGTTAAGTCTATTTGATCAACATCAACTCTTAAATTGCTTTGCCATTTAATTCTAGATTTTCTGGGTCTTCATGAATTTTTCATGTTAAATTAGGCACTGTTATTATTTTGTACTAAGCTTCAAGAACTTTTTATGACTTATAAAATATTTAAACATATACATACTAAAAGCTTTATACCAATAGATCACATTGAATTTTCTTACTCAGGAATACACACACACACATATATGATAATATATTTATGAATTTATTAAACACAGATTTACAACTGTAATATTGAAATAAAAGAAAAATATTAAGGAGGTAAATAATACAAAGCAAATTTTATGTAAATAATTTTATACATTTTCTGATTAGGAAAATAATTTGAAAAATATCAAAATATAGTATGTATTAGTCTTGTAGTGATAAACCATTTAAAATTTCTCTTTATATTGTGATATGCTCTAAAAAAAGTAATACTAGTATATCAAGAGCAGGAGAAATATTTAATATTTTAAATTGACTATATATGAATTTCTGTGCAGAACTTTAAGAATAAATGTATAAAGGATAAGCAAACATGACATAATCATATGCACAGTGGAATGGTAAAAAATAGAACTGTAAGAGTTTTTATTATTGATGAATTTAAGGAGTTTAAAATGGTGTATTTATTTATTTCACTGTTCATTGTCTAGGCATATAGTGAGATTTATATGGCACATAATGATCAGATTCAATAGAAAAACATATCAAATATGCTACATCCATTCCAGTAATGACTCGCATTACTGGTCTGGAAACCTGGAAGCAGTCCTGAGGCAAAGAGTTTCAAGGAAACTCAGCCTCCTGAAACCTTGGCATTCCCATAGTTAGAATGCCCCAGATTTGTCCCTTCAATATTGTGGAGGGTCTTGCATGCTTTCTTGCATGGATAAGAGTTAGAAGTCTCAGGGCAAGATTAGCAAAGTATACTTAGAATCTTCATTACAGCCAGGTACTGCAAACCTCATTGCCTATTAGAAGCAACTTGGTGAATTCTTCTGACAAATGGAGATTCCCCACAGATACTTAAAAGAACAGCCAAGTTACACTCATGCAAAAATTTATCAAGGCCTAGGAAATAGGGGGAATATGGTATTGCATTATTCATGAGAAGATCTGCTAGAGAAGAACCCCCTGGTGCTAGCTTTCACAAGGCTCAAAGGAGTAGCACAAATTGTGACTAGGGTGTGAAATCCTTACCTGTCATTAGCTGACCCTAGGCAGGGCTCTTCTATCTTTACTATAAACATTACCTGGTTCCTGTAAGTTCCTTTGAAGTCATTCCTTTGTTTTATGTCAGATAACTTTAATGTACTTTGCCTGCTGTGCATTATAAAAGACTGGTGTTCTCTTTGTGACAATACATCCAGATCCAATACTCTCTCTCCTGTCCTGTCTGTCATTCTCCAACTCCTTCACCCACCTGCAACCAGAGACCCATTCCACGCAGATAGGAGACCCAAAAAAGGGGTTAGTCTATGGCACAAATGTCTTTGCATGAATGTAAATGACAACTTACAACTAAAATGTATTTTGGGGGTCTTCTATGTTTTATATTTACAGTGAAATGAGTGGATGTACTTGAAATCAAAAGAAATAAACTGAGTTTCTCATCTCACTTGTTGTTTTGCTCTGTTCTGTTCTGTTCTGTTCTGTTCTGTTCTGTTCTGTTTTAAGACAGGGTTTCTCTGTGTAACATTGCTGGTTGTCCTGCAACTTGCTTTGCAGAGCAGGCTGGCCTCAGACTCACAGACATATTATTTACATATATATATATATATATATATATATATATATATATATATATATATATTCTTTTTTAAGATTTATTTATTTTGTGTGAGTACACTGTAGCTGTACAAATGGTTGTGAGCCTTCATGTGGTTGTTAGGAATTGAATTTTTAGTACCTCTACTCACTCTGTTCAACCCTGCTCGCTCAGTACCTGCTTGCTCCAGCCCAAAGATTTATTTATTTAATATTATATATAAGTACATTGTAACTGACTTTAGATGCACCAGAAGAGGGTGTCAGATCTCATTACAGGTGTTTATGAGCCACCATGTGGTTTTTGGGAATCGAACTCCGGACCTTCGGAAAAGCAGTCAGTGCTCTTACCTGCTGAGCCATCTCGCCAGCCCTCACAGACATATTTCTGTGTTTGCTTCCCCAGTAGTGGAAATAAAGGCATCTGCTACTACTCTGGGCCCTCTTCTCAGATTAATGATGCTCAATCCTTTAAATTTAGTGTCATATATGGTACTCAACATTTTGAGGAAGACAGGGTCATTAATTATATTTAAGTTACAATTAAATATATATCAGAGGTTATGTCTCATGAATATGTCTTGCTCATGCATATTATAGCCAACCCTGCCTGAGATGGAACAAGTTCTAAGGTTCTTCCAGGATCTACACTTGTTGCAAAGACCATACAAACCTGCAAGGAATAGGTTTACTAGAAAATATCCACAAGTTGTTTCTCCTCTGTCTCTAATACCTTGACTCTATACTCTAACTTGAACCATCCTCCTCCATTGTCAAGACTGGTAACCTCACAGAACAAAGACATCAAAGAAATACAGAATATTATAATTAAATATTTTTTTTAAACTTGTAGAATTCTACCATATTTTAATAAGGAAAAAGGGACAGTATATCCCATTTTTTAAATATAGCTGGGCAGTGGTGGTGCATGCTTTTGATCTCAGAACTTTGGAGGGAAAGGCAGGAGGATTTCTGAGTTTGAGGCATCCTGGTCTACAGAGTGAAATCCAGGACAGCCTAGGTTAAAGAGAGAAACCTGTCTCAAAAAACATTTATAATATATATATTTAAAACTCTCTGCCCCTTTCTATGAAGTCAGTATCACTGTAATACCCAAACTAGGGAACAGTGGAGAGGTGTAAAGACCCACAAGATAATATGCATGAGGAACACAGACTCAAAAATAGTCAATAAAATTCCTGCAAACAAAACACAGACCAACATAAAAAGACTATCCTCCATTATCATGTGGCTTTATCCCTGAAATACCAGGATGATTCAATATATGAAAGTCAATAAATATAAAGGCCAAGACAAAGTATTCTGATCAAAGCCCCCAAGTTTAATAATGTTCTGAGCTTATATAGCAGGGGGAGGCCCATCCCCATCACCCCATTCTTGGAGCCTGTTGTTCAGGTGCGAGCCTGTAGGCAGATCTTCAGGAAGCTGTCTCTGGAATATCTCAAGAGTCTCTCAGCAGGCAATGGTGACACTTTGAAGAGCAGTGGCAAGTGTAGACAACAGAACCGGCTTGGCAAATCGGAAGGTACCACCCCAGGTGGCCCTGTACTTAGTGGAAGTGAGGTCTGAACCAGCCTTTTTCAAGGCAGAAAGGAGCCAGCAAATTCCCCCTAAATATATAATAAAAATTAGCTGGACTGGGGCACAAAATATATTTATGCTCCATCGTCCTGCCTAGGAATTATGGTGGCTGGCAGCTGAGCCTGGCTTGGGTGCTCAGATTTTCCCAAACTATTCTTATCTGTCAAGGAGCAATATATGCAGCTTGTTTGTGATTATTTTGTACAAACATGGCTCTGTGGAGTATTATTAATAAACCATGGCCTCTTGTCATATACCTCTGTCTTAGACTGATATAGTTCCAGCCCTCATAGCACACCTTATTCCCAAATCAGACCAAAGCCACAATATGTACTCGATATGTTCTTTCATGTCGAAGAATTTCTGCCACTGTTCTTGCTGAAGGCAAAGCTGCATGCTGTCTGCAGACAGGCTGTAGGGTGTTAGCTGACCTGCTTGAAACATAAAGCCAAAACAGTTATAAAGCAACAGGAAGAAAGTTTCTTTGGGGAAGCCCACTTACTCTATTCAGTTGCAAATTAGCAACGATTAAGCTCAGACTGTAGCTTCCAAGTGTGGGGGAAGTGGCTTTGAGAATCAACAGAAAGGCTGTAAATTCTCTGTTAGTGGAGGCTGTGCTCCAAATTAACTCTTCTGGCTAAGAATGATTTTTAGCTAGCACCAAGGTTGGAATTATACTTACTAGAAGATTCAGAGGGTGAATCCACTTGAAAAATCAATCTTTCTGGTAACCATCTTGCTTCATCTTCTTTTTGTGAAAAAAAAAATGCAGACAGAACCTCTTTCTCAAATTAAAATGGGGTCTGGACCATTCCATGTATTAGTTAGTGGGTCCCACTACTTAACCATGGCATAAGAACTGGAAGTAACTGGATGCCAGTGGCAATCTGCTACAGACTGACCTTTAGCGTCAGTTTACAAAAAATTCAAAACAAATAATACAAAAGCAAGATGTGATTTTGGTGACCTTGAGGGGTATAATTGCCCCTGTTTTGTTTTTAAAAACCTATTTTTCATAGTGCGATTAGCACGTTCAACAATTCCTTGTCCCATGGGGTTATAAGGAATTCCAGTTTTATGTTTAATACCAAATTCCTTACAAAGTGAAATAAAATTGTTGTCAATATAAGCTTGGCCATTATCTGTTTTAACGACTCTAGGCAAGCCCATAGCATTGAAGGCTTGTAAAAAATGATCAATTACATTTTTAGAGGCCTCCCCCATAAGTAGAGAAGCAAAAACAAATCCTGAAAAAGTGTAAATACAAACATGTATATATTTTAATTTTCCAAATTCTGCATAATGAGTTACATGCATTTGCCAAATGAGATTGGGCATAAGACCTTGTGGATTAACTCCTAAATGTGTAACTGGAGATAATGTAATACATTTAGGACATTGTTTCACAATCATTCTTGCCTGCTCCTTAGTGATCTTGTGTCGGAGACTTAAGGTATGGCTAGAAAGATGAAATTTATCATGATCATGTCTAGCCAATGCAACAGGATCTGAAATTAAGGCCTCTCCTATTAGAGCTCTGCCAATGCAATCATTATCTTTAGTTAAGGGTCCAGGGAAGATCAGAATGAGCTGGTATATGACCAATATAAAAAGACTGTTTTCCAGCAAGAATGATGTTTTGCAATTGTGAAAACAGAGACCCTGCTGGCATATTAAGGTTAAACGTGCCACAGGTCTCCAATAAGGGACCTGACTGTGCAATATATAAACTATCAGTAAAAATATTAAAAGCATGATTTACAGACTGAAAACATTTAATACCACTGTCAGCTCTGCTAACTGAGCTGAAAGCCCAGGAGTCTCTATGACTACCTGTTGATTATTTACTAGGTACCCAGCTCACCCTTTAGAGGAGCCATCAGAAAGTTTCACAATACCTTGTTTATGAGAATTATAAAAAGTCACAGTAACATGGGTAACATTAAATTGTTGACAAATTATCTCAAATATTTGACCGTTATAACCAATTCTAATATCTGTTTTAATTTAATTTGGAACACCAAGTATATAAAGCATTTTTACCATAGGCAATGGCTAACTACACTTTCAGTTGTTTCTCTTATAGAGCAGAAAGCCTGAAAAGGTATCGATAGTCACATGTGCATATTTTATTTATTAATCAGAAATAAGAGTATCCATTTGCAGTAGTAGATTAAGTCCTTGTGTCAACTTGACACAGCTGGAGTTATCACAGAGAAAGGAGCTTTAGTTGGGGTAACGCCTCCATGAGATCCAGCTGCAGGGCATTTTCTCAATTAGTGACCAAGGGGGGAGGGCCCCTTGTGGGTGGAACCATCTCTGGGCTGGTAGTCTTGGGTTCTATAAGAGAGCAGGCTGAGCAAGACAGTTGAAGCAAGCCAGTAAAGAACATCCCTCCATGGCCTCTGCATCTGCTCCTGCTCCCTGACCTGCTTGAGTTCCAGTCCTGACTTCTTTCAGTGATGAACAGCAATGTGGAATTGTAAGCCAAATAAACCCTTTCCTCCCCAACTGCTTCTTGGTCATAATGTTTGTGCAGGAATAGAAACCCTGAGTAAGACATTCCTCAAGAATTTACACCATTATGTGGAAATAGGTAGAAGCTGACAACACTAAGAACATATTTTTACAATTTTACATGCAAATTCTCTGAAAATACCAAAATATTATCTTAAGTCACTACTATTTTAATAATGTAAAGAATGAGATTATATGGCAAACCATTCTTGTGTAAGGTCTAAAACCTGCCCAGGATATAAATTTAGCATGGCATTGCCTTAAGAGGTCTTATCCGGAAAATCTAGGACAATTTCTTAAATGTCCAAAGATAAGTCTTTTAAAAAGAACAGCAGTTTTTTTCTTATGAGTTGTATATGCATAAACAGTTGCAAATTTGTGACAAATTTGAGAATTTATAGTATCTGAGTGACTAACAATTCTTTAAGCAATTTTAAGCTCTGAGATGTATTGACTATTAATGTATAAATTAAAGCTTGATTATTTAACATTTTAAAATTCCATCTACAGCACACAATTTAATCATCTGTGCTGAAGCAGGAGGAAACTAAAAAGAATAAACGTGATACAATTCACATAAAATTTTCTTTCATAAAAAAGCTGCTTTTAAGTACAGTAGATGGGATCCATGTATGCATGAACTCATAGAAGATACAAATGCATGTATAAAATCAATTTTTATCTTTAGGATGATTATCAATTTTATCTAAAAATGATGGTATGCAGTAGGCCAAATATCAGTATTTTGCAATAATCAATTTGATTGCTGTTTGGAACAAGGAATTATTAATTTTTAATTAGTACCACAGCACCCTTACAATAGGATGTATAAACTTTACTTGGAGATGAAAAATGATTTTACATTAATTTTTTTTTTTGCCAAACAATTGCTGTGGGCATTTAATAACCCTAACTAAAATAAGCAGCTAGTATTTAGTTACGATAGTATAATTGATAACAATTATAAAAGCTTCCTTTATTTCTTGCAAAGCCTTTTGTTTTTTACCAATTAATTTTTGTCTCTCGAGATAACTTTCAAAGGTTTAAATCACTTTAAGGCCTTACAGTAAGGTCTTAGCCAATTAACATCTTTTGGAAGCTTCGGAAAATAAAAATTTTGAAGCAAACCAATTTTTTGCTCTTAAATTTATTATGTCACAATTTTCTTTTATAACTACAACCTTAAATATTAAAAAGATATGACCTCTGAATCTTATGGGGCAAACTACTCCCCAGAACTTTAAAGCTCATTGTGTGAGAGCAAAGATTTGAAGTAAACTTCCCTTTAGAGGCCTTAGCTAATACTTTCCACACTGAAAGATTCAACTCTTAGCTTCTTGTACTGAAGCAGAGACAATAAAAATTATTCTTACATAATGTAAGCTATACTATCTTAGCCATACCTAAAGGCAAAATTTTTTAGTGATCACCAGTTCACCAGAAGCAAACCCTTTACAATTATCAAGAAAAAACAAACTCTTTAATAGTTTTATATGAAGTAGGTAAGCCAGATTGTAATTTGTTTATGATTGACCTTTTATAAATTTTGAATTGAAACTTTATTTAGAACAACATCTGGATAAAATTGTAACAATGGTTTATTTATTTATTTATTTATTTATTTATTTATTTATTTTAGTTAAAAAGAGATTCCTGGAGGCAAGAACTTCCCTAGGCAGTTTGGAAAACAAAAAAAAGCCACACAAGCTTGCTTGAGGCTGCTCTGAGCTTTGCATTAACTCAAATGTAAATATTTTTTAATNTGAGCATTTGGTCTGAGACTTGGCCCTCCTGCAGTGAGGACAGATTCCAGGGGAACAATTGACTGTCTATGCCTCCGATTTTGAACAGTCTAAGATTTTTAAAANCAGTTGAAGCAAGCCAGTAAAGAACATCCCTCCATGGCCTCTGCATCTGCTCCTGCTCCCTGACCTGCTTGAGTTCCAGTCCTGACTTCTTTCAGTGATGAACAGCAATGTGGAATTGTAAGCCAAATAAACCCTTTCCTCCCCAACTGCTTCTTGGTCATAATGTTTGTGCAGGAATAGAAACCCTGAGTAAGACATTCCTCAAGAATTTACACCATTATGTGGAAATAGGTAGAAGCTGACAACACTAAGAACATATTTTTACAATTTTACATGCAAATTCTCTGAAAATACCAAAATATTATCTTAAGTCACTACTATTTTAATAATGTAAAGAATGAGATTATATGGCAAACCATTCTTGTGTAAGGTCTAAAACCTGCCCAGGATATAAATTTAGCATGGCATTGCCTTAAGAGGTCTTATCCGGAAAATCTAGGACAATTTCTTAAATGTCCAAAGATAAGTCTTTTAAAAAGAACAGCAGTTTTTTTCTTATGAGTTGTATATGCATAAACAGTTGCAAATTTGTGACAAATTTGAGAATTTATAGTATCTGAGTGACTAACAATTCTTTAAGCAATTTTAAGCTCTGAGATGTATTGACTATTAATGTATAAATTAAAGCTTGATTATTTAACATTTTAAAATTCCATCTACAGCACACAATTTAATCATCTGTGCTGAAGCAGGAGGAAACTAAAAAGAATAAACGTGATACAATTCACATAAAATTTTCTTTCATAAAAAAGCTGCTTTTAAGTACAGTAGATGGGATCCATGTATGCATGAACTCATAGAAGATACAAATGCATGTATAAAATCAATTTTTATCTTTAGGATGATTATCAATTTTATCTAAAAATGATGGTATGCAGTAGGCCAAATATCAGTATTTTGCAATAATCAATTTGATTGCTGTTTGGAACAAGGAATTATTAATTTTTAATTAGTACCACAGCACCCTTACAATAGGATGTATAAACTTTACTTGGAGATGAAAAATGATTTTACATTAATTTTTTTTTTTGCCAAACAATTGCTGTGGGCATTTAATAACCCTAACTAAAATAAGCAGCTAGTATTTAGTTACGATAGTATAATTGATAACAATTATAAAAGCTTCCTTTATTTCTTGCAAAGCCTTTTGTTTTTTACCAATTAATTTTTGTCTCTCGAGATAACTTTCAAAGGTTTAAATCACTTTAAGGCCTTACAGTAAGGTCTTAGCCAATTAACATCTTTTGGAAGCTTCGGAAAATAAAAATTTTGAAGCAAACCAATTTTTTGCTCTTAAATTTATTATGTCACAATTTTCTTTTATAACTACAACCTTAAATATTAAAAAGATATGACCTCTGAATCTTATGGGGCAAACTACTCCCCAGAACTTTAAAGCTCATTGTGTGAGAGCAAAGATTTGAAGTAAACTTCCCTTTAGAGGCCTTAGCTAATACTTTCCACACTGAAAGATTCAACTCTTAGCTTCTTGTACTGAAGCAGAGACAATAAAAATTATTCTTACATAATGTAAGCTATACTATCTTAGCCATACCTAAAGGCAAAATTTTTTAGTGATCACCAGTTCACCAGAAGCAAACCCTTTACAATTATCAAGAAAAAACAAACTCTTTAATAGTTTTATATGAAGTAGGTAAGCCAGATTGTAATTTGTTTATGATTGACCTTTTATAAATTTTGAATTGAAACTTTATTTAGAACAACATCTGGATAAAATTGTAACAATGGTTTATTTATTTATTTATTTATTTATTTATTTATTTATTTTAGTTAAAAAGAGATTCCTGGAGGCAAGAACTTCCCTAGGCAGTTTGGAAAACAAAAAAAAGCCACACAAGCTTGCTTGAGGCTGCTCTGAGCTTTGCATTAACTCAAATGTAAATATTTTTTAATTTGAGCATTTGGTCTGAGACTTGGCCCTCCTGCAGTGAGGACAGATTCCAGGGGAACAATTGACTGTCTATGCCTCCGATTTTGAACAGTCTAAGATTTTTAAAACATTTAAAAATTGTGAAAAAGTTGCTTGTATGGTAATTCCCTGCAAGGCAGCAACCATAGCCAAATTGTATGAGAGTCCAACATTTGCACAAGGATGACATATCTAGATAAGTCTGTCTTTTGCTTTGTATGGCCGGATGGCCTCAGAGAGCTATATTAACACTCTCATAAGATGATTACTCTTGTAACAATCTTAATTACAATATATAGGTGAATTAAAGATCTAAAATTTGAAATCAAGCTGCAAGCTGCAGTCAATGGAGCATTGGCAATTTTAACCATAATTTTTAAGTTTTTTATGCAACGTTAGAATGAATATATATATATATATATATATATATATATATATATATATATATATATATAAAACTTTTGGTAAGCAAAACCCAATTTTAAAACACTTTATCATCCTGAAATCAATGTTAGAAATATCACTATCATGTTACAAATTTTGGCTATAAATGCATGACTGCAAATTTTAATGCGTTATTAAAGAGACATTGTTTTAAATCTTATCTCTAAGTCTACCTTTTAGGAAAAGAATTACATTAGATATTATCTCAATTAGAAGTTTCTTTAGAGGCCTAGTTTTTTGGCCTGCTTTATGCCACATGTTTAAAGTAATTCCAACCCTGAATTACCATTTTAAAGCTAATATTTTGTTACCAATATTATAACTTTTTAATTAAAGCCAATTAACTTATAAGCTAATACTCTATGATAAAACCATGCAGAGCATTTTTACACCCTTAAGACCAGTCAAAAACCAAATGAAGCGGCTATACGAATTATAAATTTAGACCACAGAATTTTACTTTTTTTAGCTATAATTTTAAAATAAAAAGCACTTTGTCACTTTCTAAACACAATAATCATGAGAATTTTTTAGGAAAAAAACCAACTATAAGCTGTTTTGCTTTAAAGCTAAGAGTTTACAGACTCTCTTTCCTTAAAAATCAGTTTCTCCACAGGGGCTCTCCTGCTGTGAGTCACTCCTGGCTACAGTGCAGGGCAAATTAAATCAGCCTTCACTGTGTAAACTGACTAAATTGAGAGATGGAAAGC
This sequence comes from Mus pahari, assembly GCF_900095145.1. NCBI lineage: Eukaryota > Metazoa > Chordata > Mammalia > Rodentia > Muridae > Mus > Mus pahari. The sequence continues at coordinate 93,683 of NW_018392442.1, read as the reverse complement.
CAGCAGATAAAGACCTAACCATTTTAACATGAAACATAAGACAACAATCATTCATACAACGAAACAAAACAGACATAAATTGACACGTGGACATATATTGGTGCACCAAACAAAGACAATACATAGAAGGTAGAGAACTTGATGTAACCAAATCTGAGTGTCTCCTGTAATGGATAGATAAAAAGCTGGACGTCTCCGGATTTCACTCTGTCCCTAGGAGAGCTCTAAAATCCATTTTCCTTCTTTCTTGATTTCTCTCTCTCCCAGGTTCTCTTGTCTAAAGTTTTTTCTTCTCTGAACCATGGGCAGCAAGAATCTATCTATTCTACAAAATTTTCTAACACCTGTACTTCAAACCCTATTCCTCTGGCCTGAAGCGCAACTCTTGAAGGCTGCGGACAAATGCCTGTTTAGAATTTTCTAATCCCTTTTTCTGCTGCCAATCCCTAAGTGGGATCAGTACTGGGTCTGCACAGTCTCAAACTTAGCCAGTATCACACCTACAGCAACAAATTAAAAAGGATGAGGTTTAAAATCAGCACTAGCATGAATACCTGTTGCTCACTGTGCCTGATACGACCTTCTTGTTCTTCCCTTCTCATGGAGCTCCACATTAGACAGTGTTCCCTCAGTCTTGTCCTGCCGTGTTCAGGTCCCATGTTCAAGGTGCCAACTGAGTGTGAATGCCTGCTGCCACACCCAAACCGGGTACTTCCTGAAAGGCAGGCTGGGGCTGTAAGAGAAAAGATAGCGAGAAAGAACAGAAGGCCAAGACAAAGTATTCTGATCAAATCCCCCAAGTTTAATAATGTTCTGAGCTTATATAGCGGAGGGGGGGGAGTCCCATCCCCATCACCCCATTCTTGGAGCCTGTCGTTCAGGTATGAGCCTGTAGGTGGATCTTTGGGAAGCTGTCTCTGGAATATCTCAAGAGTCTCTCAGCAGGCAATGGTGACACTTTGAAGAGCAGTGGCAAGTGTAGACAACAGAACCGGCTTGGCAAGTCAGAAGGTACCACCCCAGGTGGCTCTGTACTTAGTGGCAGTGAGGTCTGAACCAGCCTGTTTCAAGGCTGAAAGGAGTCAACAATGGTGGAATCACCATGCCTGACCTAAAGCTGTATTATAGAGCAATTGTGATAAAAACTGCATGGAACTGGTATAGAAACAGACAGGTAGACCAATGGAATAGAATTGAAGACCCAGAAATGAATGCACACACCTATGGCCACTTGATCTTTGCCAAGGGAACTAAAACCATCCAGTGGAAAAAAGACAGCATTTTCAACAAATGGTGTTGGCACAACTGGCGGTTATCATGTAGAAGAATGCAAATAGATCCATTCTTATTTTGTTGTACTAAGGTCAAGTCTAAGTGGATCAAGGAATTCCACATAAAACCAGACTCACTGAAACTTATAGAGGAGAAAATGGGGAAAAGATTCCATGATATGGGCATGGGGGAAAATTCCTGAATAGAACAGCAGTGGCTTGTGTTGTAAGATTGAGAATTAATAAATGGGACCTCATAAAATTGCAAAACTTCTGTAAGGCAAAAGACACTGTCTATAAGACAAAAAGACCACCAACAGATGGGGAAAGAATCTTTACCAATCTTAAGTCAGATAGGGGACTAATATCCAATATATATATATATATATATATATATATATATATATATATATATATATAGAACACAAGAAGATGGACTCCAGAATCACATAACCCCATTAAAAAGTGGGGCACAGAACTAAATAACGAATTTTCAACTGAGGAATATCGGATGGCTGAGAAGCACCTGAAAAAATGTTCAACATCCTTAATCATCAGAGAAATGCAAATCAAAACAACCCTGAAATTCCACCTCATACCATTCAGAGTGGCTTAGATCAAAATTTCAGGTGATAGCAGATGCTGGCAAAGATGTGGAGAAAGAGGAACACTTCTCCATTGTTGGTGGGATTGTAAGCTTGTACAACCACTCTGGAAATCAGTCTGGTGTTTCCTCTGCAAATTGGACATAATACTGCTGGAGGATCCAGCAATACCTCTTCTGGGCATATATCCAGAAGATGTTGCAACTGTTAGTAAGAACACATGCTCCACTATGTGCACAGAAGCCTTATTTATAATAGCCAGAAGCTGGAGAGAACCCAGATGTCCCTCAACAGAGTAATGGATACAGAAAATGTGGTACATTTACACAATGAAGTACTACTCAGCTATTAAAAACAATGAATTTATTAAATTCCTAGACAAATGGATGAATCTGGAGGGTATCATCCAGAGTGAGGTAACCCAATCACAAATGAACTCACATGCTATGCACTTACTGATAAGCAGATACTAACCCAGAAATTTAGACTACCCAAAATACAATTTGCAACACACTTGAAAGCCAAGAAGTAGGAAGACCAAAGTGTGGATACTTCGTTCCTTCTCAGAATGGGGAACAAAATACCCATGGAAGGAGTTACTGACAAAATTCAGAGCTGAGATGGAAGAATGGACCATCCAGAGACTGTCCTACCCTGGTATCCATCCCATATATAACCACCAAACCCAAGCACTATTGCATTTGCCAGCAAGGTTTTGCTGACCAAACCCTGATATTAGTTATCTCTTGCGAGGTTATGTCAGTGCCTGGCAAATACAGAAGTGGATGCTCACAGTCATCTATTGGATGTAACACAGAGCCCCTAATGAAGGAGCTAGATAAAGTACCCTAGGAGATAAAGGGGTCTGCAAACCTATGGGAGGAATAACAATATGAACTAACCAGTAACCTCCCAGAACTGTGTGTCTAGTTGCATATGTAGCAGAGTATTGTCTAGTCAGGGGTAGGGCTGGGGGAGAGTATAGGGGAAGTTCAGGATAGCATTAGAAATGTAAGTGAAGAAAATATCTAATTAAAAAATAAAAGAAAATGAAAAGACATCTCATACTCTCATGCTCATGGATTAGTAGAAATAACATAAAAATGATGATTCTATCAAAATTTCTTTACAGATTAAATATAATTTCAATTCAAATCCCAATCACATTCTTCAGTAAAATATAAACATATAAAAGAAAACAAATGTATAAAATCCTAAAATTTTATGGACAACAAAAAAACAAAACTAAATAGTCTAAGAAACCAGAGAGAAAAGGACACTGCCAGGCATGATTAAAATTCTATACTTCAAGATAAATTGAAGAGCTACAGTAATTAAAAGATAATCAGGTATGAGAATAAAACCAACAAGTGGTCAAATGGAACCTCAACAAAGACAACAACCAAACATCCAAAATATGAGTACAAAAAAATTCAGTTCCTTGATATTTGTCAAATGATTTGAAAATATATGCTCTAGGAAAAAATTTCCTCCAAAACTGTTGCTGGGAATACTGTATGTCAGAAGAATGAAATTAGATGCATACCTATGATGTTGCAAAAACCTAATTACTACCAAATCAAAAAAACATATCCTAAAACATGACATTTATAGAAAGAAACAGGCAGTGCCATACATGATATAACCTAAGAAAAGCATTCAGCGATAGAAATTATTTTTGCATGAATAAATGTGAATAATTTGCAAGCATTTCTTGATAGAACTGAAAAGGTTATACATAGCTAAAGTAACAGTCAACTGGCTATAGAGGGAAACCCACAAAATGAAAGAAAATGAACAAGAATTCAGAACAAGATGAAAATAAAAGTCAGCCCTGTAGTTTTTGTGGGAACTATATGAAGAGACAAGCTGCACTTCTGATACCATATGTGTGTGTGTTGAGGGAAGAGTGTTGGCCCAGCCTGTGTGTGATCTTTGGTTGGTAGTTTAGCCTCTGAAAGCCTCCAAGGACCTTGATGAGGTTTTACCTTTTACTGTTTATTATAATGCTAAGTACTGGATTCCAAGATTTTGAGTCAGCAAGTAGCCTTTGGGTCCAGGCCCCAGTTAATTCTGATTGTTAAGTATAGATGCCAGAACCCAATAGCTGAGGAAAAGAGACATAATAGGGGTTTAGGTTTCCCAGGCTTGGGACCACAGGAAGAGAAAAAGAGGAGAGGGTAGATGGGATAATTTATTTTCTAGTTGCTTTAATTTTGTATAAAGAAATATATTGTGTCATCAATCAATGTGCCTACTTAGTTTTTTGATAACCTATTTACATTATTGAAAGCAAAACAGGGAACAGTGACATATCTCCCATTAATTTGTTAGGTATAGGAAGGAAGTCACAGAGGTCATTTGTCCATTAAACAAGAATTTAGATAAAAACAAACAAACAAACAAACAAACATAGTACGAAGTATCATCATGGTTCCTGGGCCAAAAGAGCATGGCCCAGAGTGCTGTCCAATTGAGTTAAGAGCAGCCAAGATATAACATATCAAATAGTAAGTGATAATTTGAGGTTATCAGTAGAAAAGTAGATTTTATTAGCATGGAAGTTCAGCAGTTGCCCAGCTATTGTGATGCTTGTTAAGGCTGTGTATGGGTTTATATTTTATGTGAATGTAATATTATTAATATAGGTCTAGATCATTTGACTCTGTTGGTCTTCCTATGGAGTTCCTATCCACTGGGAGATTCAAAAATTCCCTCACCTCTTGCATAAGAATTCCCTAGATCCATGTAATGTTTGTCTGAGGATCTCTGAATCTGTTTCAGTCAGCTATTCAGTGAAGCCTCTCAGGTCCTCTCAGAGGACAGTCATGTCAAGCTCTAATCAGCAAACATAACAGAGTATCATTAATAGTACAAACGATTGGATGCTGTCGCTAAATCTGTTGCATGTCTAAGCAATCCACTCCCTTGGTGGGGAGACCTTGTCTGGGCTCAGTGGAATAGGGTGTGCCTAGAATTGTAGAGACTTGTTATGATAAGGAGAGGGGAGTCAGGCTTCACCCTCTCAGAAGAGAAGGTGATCTGGGATGAAAGGACAGACTGCATGAGAGGTGATTGGGAGGGAGAAAGACTAGGATCATGATATAAAGTGATTAAATAAATAAATAAATAAATGGCAAAGGGCAAAGAAAAGGAGGCTGCCTTTCACTGTTGATGGAATTGTAAATAATCATTATAAAAGTCATGATGGTGAATTCTGAAAAAATTAAAGATCAATGCTGCTCCTTTGCATATGATCGAAACCTCAACACCCTATTCTGCAAATACTTCCTCAGTTATGTTTATTGATGTTCTAAAAAAAAATAGTGTCATAATTTCCATTGTCTTTCTGTGAAAATACACCATGACCAAGGCAACTTGTAAAAGAAAACATTTAATTGGGGACTTGCTTTCAGTTTCAGAGGGTTAATCCATAACCACCATGGTGGGAATCATGACACCAAGGCAGGAACATACAGTGTTGCAGCACTAAATGCTATCTTATATGTAATTCACAAGCATATAGTAGAAAGAAAAAAAAAAAAACTAGAATGGTCATGGCATGGGCTTTTGATAACTGAAAGACTAATGTAGTTAACTAACTCCTCCAACAAGGCCATACATAATTAATGGAAAAATTACACTCTTCTGATCACTTACGAATAGCTCCACTGACCACACTGACTATGGTATATCACTCAAACATAAGGACATTTCCATTCAAACCTCCACAGATAGAAAATGGAAATTGTTGAAATATCCTTCAGTATTCTAGACTATACAATTTAGCCATAAAAAAAGTGAAATCATGAACTTTTCAAATAAATTGATGGAACTAAAAAAGTTAGAAACCAGAAATTATAATAGGCTCCTAGGCAAAATAGGAGGTTTAAGGAGCAATAAGAAAGGGGGAATAACAATTATAAGAAATATTATCAGGAAGCTGAGAAGGCAAAACATATAAGGCAGCAATAGGGAGGCAAATGCAGAGGAAAGTGGGAGGAGGGTAAAAAGAGTAGCAAGGTACAAGTGATCCAATCGGGGAAGTGGGAAGCACTCTATTTAGGGGTGAGACAGGTGTATATAGAACAAGGATGGAGGTGAGTAAAATAATGAGTCTCTGAAAAACCAATGTACATGTGAAATTTAGTGGGAAAAAAGTCAACAAGGCACCAACACTTTGCAAATAACTATGAAGTTTAGAAATACAAGTAGTAGGTAAAATATTCTTCTCCAAGGAAGGAAATAATACTTGATTATTTAATACCAAAAGTTTGGCCCTGAAAACACATATAATTAACACACAGACTGAGCAGCCTATACTTAAGAATTAATGTGTATACTCATATACATATATACATGCAAAAGCAATTAGTAGAAAGTAAAACATAGAATTTGAAGGAGAATAAAGATGGATATGTGTGAGAGCTTGAAGGAAAGAAAGAGGAGGGAAATAATTTAATTATATTATAACATTAAATGTTTAAAAGTAAAATTAAAATGTCAAGCAACAAAGATATGGAAAATTATTAGGGATTTTTCTGGTATGTACCTAAGGATGGCTGGAGTAATACCAGAGTAGGGATCAAGGCATTCACAGTGAAAGCAGACAGAGCTAATATGAATAACACATAAGGGATATTGATGACCTGTACTGTAGTGGGAAACAAATAGCCACAAAGGAGTTAAAAACCATGGGGATCCATAAACTCTCTCATTTGATAAAGTGCTTATGATATAAGCATGTATTCTGAATTTTTTCACAGCCATCAGTGGCTAAACATATACCATTTCTTGTTTCTGATCAATTATTTACATATATACAAATACATACAGTTACAAACACACACACACATTTACCTCATGAAATACAGAGTTCTCTTGTTGCTTTAAATTAGGGCTTTTCTATTTCATAATTTCTGGAAAATTGCTGACTAGTTCATCCTGGTGCTTTGTCTTGCATATCTTTCTATTATAATTACTACAACACACATATATCACTGATTTTTAGAGAATTTGTACATATGTTTTTATTTTTTCAAGATATTTGATCAACACAGTCTAGCAGGAAAGTATATACACAAAAGTGTGTGATTACCCATGTATAAATCATTACTTATATATAAATAATGTTCCAATTGTTTTGATAACTTACTTCATAAAAGCCTATACTTTGAATTTTTCATCATTTTAGTTGAGATGATGACATCAATATTTGAAGTATATGAACATATATGTCATAAATCATTCTTTTGTACAATATTATTAACAATTTATAAGCAAATCTTGACATAAAACCGCCATATATTGCAATATGAAAGGGTTTTAACATTATCATGATATTTGTTAAGATTTCAATTATCATTTTATGGGTAGAGATTAACTCATTTTTCTTTCCAGTTAAAACATCCTAAATTTAAAAACATTTAGAATTCTTATGTACCAATCAATGCTTTGTTCACTGTGATGATTAATTCCACATAAACAACCAAAGGCATGCTGTTTAAAATTTCTTTGAAAAAAATTTTTTTTTGTATTTTATCAGTATCAATAACTACATTCAGATTTTTCAAAATGAATTTTAAATCAAATATGTAAGATAACAGATATATAAACAGACATTAATTATTCAACAAATTCCCAAATATACCAATATTAAATATTCATATTATTTTTTTGAGCTTAACTCTACAACATAAATAATTGTCAGGATGGTTGAACTGAATCAGGGTCCTTTGTATTTATCATTAAAATCATGAAAATACTTTTTGAGTTATACAGAAGTACCCACATAACCTGGCAGTCATTATTTCACAACAAGAGTTGCATGACTACTGACAATTCTCTTATACTTGATATCATATAGATGTATATATTTAACTATATTTTCATATTTGGGGAGAATGTTTTCTTCCTGAGTTATCCTGTCATATACAACCTGATCACAACCACTGTCTACCTATCTCTACTTAAATTTTGCCCTTCATGATTTTCATAATTGAGACTCTTCCTATATATGACTTAAATATCATAATATTTCTGGTCTTCTTTTCCTATATTCATCTCTCTATACTTTTACTTCTATATAACATATCTTTACATCTATATAACAGTAATGAAATTACATTTGGAGATCCCAAGTATAATTTAGGTTATACTTATATCTAAATATATCTTAGATCCTAGATGTACTTTTATTATCTCCAAGTGTAATATAATCCCTCTTTATGGAAAATATTACTTACAAATGAGGAACATTACAATACAAGCTACTATTTTCATAATTATCAGTAATTCAGAGTGACTTTAATAAATGGTTTATTTTAAAGACTAACTAGCCAAATCATTTATATACCTCACTTTGCATGTGTCATTTCTATATGAAACTTATGGATTGTCTATACAAAATGCATCTTAAGAAGAAATGTCTTCATTAGTAAATCAAATAACCCCTAATCCCTGAATCTGTGCATTCAAAAATTCTCAAGTACAGCTAAGAAGTAAAAGGTTTTTTTCTCAATATAGTAAATGATAGTTATTTCTTTTTGAGAAATAATAGAAGCTTTAACAACAAAGACACTTAGCACAAAATAATTGCAAGCCAAATATATAACACAAAATTTAAATTTTTAAATAATAAAACAATCATTGTGGTGGTAGCATGGCTTCAGAAAGACTACTATCCTGATGATTTTTCAGTCATTATTTAGAAAGTATGTATTTCATGTTAGTGTGAAGAATATTCTCCACAGAGTGTAAAAGCAAAGAATGATTAAAGATTGATTCTGCCGCTTAAATTTTTTATAAATTATCTTGATTTTTCATAAGTCTTTAATTAACCCATATGATATTAACTTTTATTTTTCAGAAACACATTGATGAAATGTTATTAGGAAAACAAACCCCTCATCTGCCTCTGCCTCAGAAGCACTAGAGAAATGAAATGAATCATACATAAGTTTATTTGTGGAACATCACATTACTGAAAAATGAAATCCACCATCACAATTAAGGATGACATGAAAATATGCTTAGACAATTTATGATCTATTTACTTTTGAAAGACTTAATGATATAGGAGTTGGTTACTCAAGTTCACCAATGTTTCTGTCATTCTAACAGATTCTATAAATTCTATTTATGAAGATGGTAAGACCACAGATAGATAAGATTTCTCATGGCTTGCTTCATTTCTCTGTTCCTCAAACTGTATATGAAAGGGTTCAGCATTTGGGGGACCACAATATACATCATAGAAAAGATTACATTCTTAACAGAAGAGTCAGTAACTGCAGAACTCATATACACTCCCAAAGCTGTCCCATAGAATAAGAACACTACCGAGAGATGAGATCCACAAGTAGAAAAGGCTTTATTTCGTCCCTGGACTGATGTGATCTTAAGAATAGAGGACACAATTTGAATATAAGAGAAAATAATACCAGCAAGAAAAACACCAGAAAATGCACTAGTCACTGTATATGAAAGAATGGTATTAAGGGAAGTGTCAGAGCAGGCAAGTTTGATGATTTGAACAAGTTCACAGAAGAAGTGGAGGATATTCTGGTTTGTACAAAAAGACAGTTTTAGCAACATCAGACTATGCAGAAGTCCATTCATGGTACTGATGAACACTGCGAGTAAAACCAGCAACACACAAAGACAAGGACTCATGATAATTGTATACCTCAGGGGATGGCCTATGGCCAAGTAACGGTCATAGGCCATCACAGCAAGGAGGCAACTTTCAAAGCCACCAAAAATCAGGACAAAACACACCTGTGAAAGGCAGCCACCATAAGAGATGCTCTCATCCTGTTTTTGAATGTTTACTAGAATCTTTGGGATTATTGTTGTGCTTATACAGATGTCAGTAAAAGACAGATTGGCAATAAAAAAGTACATGGGTGTATGGAGGTGCGAATCAGAGCTTATGGCCAGGATGATGAGAAGGTTTCCAAAAATGGTAACAAAATACATACACAGGAACAAGCTAAAGATAAATGACTCAATAGCTGGATCATAAGTGAGTCCAATCAAAAAGAATTCGGAAATACCTGATTGATTCGAAAGTTCCATGTTACTGCTGAATATTATCAAAAGTAAACGGTGAAAATGATCTGCATATCATTGGGTAATGATACTGTACCATTAATGTATGGTGAGTTTGCAAATTATAGTAACATCTTGTCCTTACTTTTCACATATTTTTGTGATTTCCTAATTAATGCATTTTCACAAGTAATGCTACTGAATTTGATATATTTGAAGCTTGAAAACAGGTACTTTAAATTTTATAGGTTGTCTTAGTTATAGTGTGAACTGCATTGTAGTTCAAATTTTTCATACACTTACCCTCCACTCCTCTTGGATACTATTTTTTAAACATCAGTTGTCTTCATTGAATATTGAGACACTTGAAAATATAGTGGAAAATATAAAAATATAAGGCATACTATTTTCTCGACAAATGATTCACATCTGGAAAAAGACATTAAAAGTGCATAGTAAGCTCATTTCTTTAAAGCAATGATCAAAAACATTGGCATGCCTTAGAATTTTCTGATCTACTCACCAATTACAGATGACTTAGTTCCTGCTATTAATTATGTTGACCAATGAATTGATTTCACAAACACACACACACACACACACACACACATACACACAACACACACACACACACACACATATATATACAATACATGCATACATATATATATAGTATGCATAATGTGTATACTGTATGTAAATGTATATATACATACATTATGTAATATATATACATATACATATGTATGAGCACACACACATATATATATGTATATATATGTGTATGAATAATTATTTACATAGAAAAAACAATGATTCTAAATCACCTGCATTCTGATATGAATTTATGACAACTCTTCATTTCTGCCTCTAGATATATCTGAATTAGTATTACAGAATGATAGCAAATAACAGATAACTCAACATTTTTCAATTCTCTCTGGCAATGATAAAACAATATGTCCAAAGCAACTTGTAGAAGAAAACATTTACTTTGAGTTTAAGGTAATAAAATGTCATTATATTCAGGGATAGAGAAGAAGCATGCCTGTAAATACCAGGACTGGTGACAGGTATGTGGAGCTGATAATTTCCATCTTCAGAACTAAATGTGAGTCAGAGTGAATTACCTGGAGTAGAGAGAAGGGAGAAACTATTTCTCCAAGGATGACTCATAATCACTCTGTGTGTGCATGCACCAATGTGTGTATATCTGTGTGTGTGTGTGTGTGTGTGTGTGTGTGTGTACAATATTGTAAGAGTAATTGTGTTAAGGAAAGAATGAACATTTCTAACTCAGTAATGCATATCTTTCATAAGAATATATCTCTTAATATTATCTCTGAGAATATTCCTTATTTTGAAATTAAGGACTTATTAGTTACTCAGATTAGTAACATTAGTCAGTGTACATGATAGTAAGTATAAAAATGAAAGTTATTCAAATTCTTTATTATATATAATTTAAACATAATTAATAAATTCTTAAGCCAGGAAGTCCATTGTATGAAAAACTCATCCTTATGAATGTTTTGAAAACTTTTAAATATGTGCAGATATTTATGATTTCATTATTTTTAAGACAAAAAATTAATTTTTTATTTTATAGCATAAACACAATATAAACAAATACTATATCATAATATCCTACCATATTTGTGCAATAAATTTAGAATTTTGTTACTAAAATATTTAAAGATAAACTTTTTCTTAATTGTTTTTCTAACTATTAATGATTTCATTATTGATTAATATTTTATAATAGAAATTTCAACATTAGCTAAATAACAACCAATACCAAAAAGATTTGCCTACTTGAATGTCCTAATTTTAGTTTTTTGTTTTATTTTCTAAACCAAACAATATAATTTTATTTGGCTATCCAGTGCTCACCTACTTATACAATCCTTTTACCACATTCTTAGGGGGAAAAATGACCATATTTCCATTTTATAAATTATTTTATGCAAACTTATTTCATTTAATATAAGTCTGCTAAAATAATTCTGAATTCAGTTACACTCTAACATTTTATATAAGCAGAAACCTACTTCATATACATTTGAAATACCTAATTATGTTTTTATTAAGAATGGCATATTTAGGCACTTTTCATTAATTGCATTCTACATTGAAACAATATAATTCTATTCTACATTTTCCAAAATTGCGATGACAACTAGTCATAAAAAGAAAAAAAATAGAAGCTACCACATCAAATATAATATGACTGTTGAAATAGGAGAAGATAAATGTGATGAAGACTAGAGTGTTAATGAGCTGATGCTTAGTATTTAATTACTTCATTTAATAATACATACTGTGAAGCAAGAGTTAGTATTAAGTAACAGTGGAAATAGTTAAGCTGTCATTTTTAATGTTACCAGCATTTTTCACTTTCCTCCTCTAAACACCACAATTTTTTAATTTCTGTTCAATGACCTCATACTCTGTAAAACAGAAGAATTTATCACAGAATTTTATGAAGAATTCTCAAGGGATAGGAATTGAAAATAATGAGAAACTAAGATGTTAGTTTAATTTTTAATAGGCTTCATTCTATTTCATTTTGATTGTTTCCTGCACTCAATATATTTCAATGTCTTTTCTTGTGCAGGTAATTTTCAAGTCCAATTAAATTAACCTTTAAGGGACAGGAGGATTCATATCTATTATTCAGCAAAATGTCTTCAACAGGACAGAAGTATAATTATCTTACATAATATAAAACGCACCACACAGTGCCAGAGATATAACCCTGAAATGATTCTTTTGAAAGGGAGATCAATCCTGCAGTTTTGGTTTCTGGTTTTCTAAGTGGCAGACGATGGCACATCACATTATCCTATTCACCTCCAAGCTTACTAAATCTGAGGGGGCACCCATTATTTTGACATTGCTGTAGTAAGTTACACTCTCTGATGCTCCAGTTCAAAGTATTAAGACTTTAAAAAGTGAAATACAAAGAATGAATTATAACTGTTACTCTAATTAGTAACATTATAATTTCCTTATAATCAGAAAAAAATTGGACAGCACACATACACACACACACAGAGAGAGAGAGAGAGAGAGAGAGAGAGAGAGAGGGAGATAGGGAGGGAGAGAGAGGGAGGGAGGAAGAGAGAGTTAAAACATACCTCTAAATATCAGTAGAAATAAACTACAATGGCCTGTGGTCTTGTAACTTATACTTTTAACCCGAACTTGTAACCAGAAGAATGAGGGAAGAAATTCTTCAGCCATGTAGATTATATAAAGAGTTTTCTTAAAAACCTAAAAATTAATGCACATATCCAAACCCGGCTTACTGATACACACAAAAAATGCTTCTTTAAAACTTTATAATAATTTAGTAAAATTAAAGGATTAAAGTTATTTTTCTGCTCAGCAGAAATGATTCCTGCCCTAGTAGATTGTACTAAGCCTATATTAATGAGGCTATGGCCATGTCAGTGCATACATTTTGGAGAATGTTTCAAGAGATTGGCAGTTGATCAGAGAAATGAAAGGGGTCTAACTTGTAATCTTATATATGTTCTTTCTTTAGTGTTTTCTTAATAGAATTGTAGGGAAACACCCACTACTATTTCTACGTCATTGACTGAGAAACAGTGAGGTGCCTGGCTTTCTTCACTGGCATTAAAATTCAGAACCACACTTGGATATTCAGGGTTGGTTCTTATGGCAAGAAGACATATCAATTGAATCAACAGATTCACAGAAAAAGAGGCCCTTATTACAGTAAAGGCTAATGCTGGTTTTTAAAAACAAAGTCAATTAGTGAGGTGATCACAGGCTAACTCTGATAATGTATGTATCCATTGGGATCAATATCCAAAGCATCCCATAAGACTAAATTTTCCACTATTGCTCTAACCTCAAGAGAGCAAGTACATAATAAATGTATAGTCATAAATGGCAATATAGCATCTCTGACTTTTAGGCTCCTGAGGGTAAAAATACCTTATTTGTTACTTAGGGTTTTATTGCTGTGAAGAGACACCATGTTTAAGGCAACTTTCATAAAGGAGATTTAATTGGGGCTAGCATATAGGTTCAAAGATTTAGCCCATTATCATCAAGGCAAGAAGTATGGCAGCATCCAGGCAAGCATGGTCCTGGAGGAGCTGAGAGTTCTACACACTGATCCAAAGATAGTCAAGAGAGTCTGTCTCATTGTCATCTAGGAAGTATGTCTCTTTTCCTACCCCCACAGTGATGTAATTCCTCTCAAAGTGTCATAGCTATTTCAACAAGGCCACATCTTCTAATAATGCCATTCCTTGGGCCGAGCATATTTTAACCACCACACCATACTCAGTTCTCTTTATTATATCTTCATATTTTAATTATAAATATTTGGCAAGATTTTGCTGACAGAATCCTGATATAGCTATCTCTTGTGAGGCGATGCCAGTGCCTGGCAAATATGAGAAATGGATGATCACATCTACTGGATGGAACACAGGGCCCCCAATGAATGAGCTAGAGAAAGTAGCCAAGGAGCTAAAGGGGTCTGCAACCCTATAGGAGGAACAACAATATGAACTAACCAGTATCTCCCAGAGCTTGTGTCTCTAGTTGCATATGTAGAAGAGAATGGCCTAGTTGGCCATCAATGTCATGAGAGGCCCTTGGTCTTGTGAAGATTATATGCCCCAGTACAGGGGAATGCCAGGGCCAGGAAGCAGGAGTAGGTGGGTTAGGGAGCAAGGCGGGGTGGGGGGAAGGGTATAAGGGACTTTCGGAATAGCATTTGAAATGTAAATGAAGAAAATATCCAATAATAAAAGAAAAAAAACAAAAACAAAAAAAGGAAAATAAAAAGAAATGATTTTTTCATGACAACAGTATATGCCATTCAGTATTTTCTATATAATAAAGGTTATATTCAACCATGAGCCTCAGTCAATGCTACTCCTCTGTATAAGTTACAATTATCCTAAAACAGCCTCATAACTTTTCGGGGAACCTAACCATATCTGGCCCAATAAACTGTTCATCCCCATCTTTCATTTGTTATATCCCAGTTATATTAATATTAATAAGGACTACATATGAATTAAATTTCTTTGCATGAATGCCTTGGTACAGACAAGGCCCACACACAGGCAAAACATAGATGAAATTAAAATAAATAAATTTTCATCCTGTGAATAAACTTTTTCTATGCCTACATGTTTATATCCTCAATCATCAAAACTTGAATATCCATACTTATTGTTTTTCCTTAAGCAATTGGAGGGAAATATAACCAGGCTATATACCCAGAGGCAAAATAATATGTAATAAAAATGTCTCACACATACACACATAATTTAATTTTAGTCAGCTCTTGAGAAATATTAAATCATAAAATTTGGAGAAGGTGTAACTTGATTGCTTATACAAAAAGAGGAGACTGTTTCAGAAATATAAAAATCACATGCTCTCTCTCATATGGAGATACTAATTAATGATGTTTGTGTCATATAAACAAGGGATTGTGAGAGTGAACATAGTCTAAAAACTAAATAGGGGATCACATAAAAAGAAGTGTTGAAAACTATGGTAAAAAGCAAATGTCACAGGTAAAATACATACAAAGAAGGCTTGAGCGAATATTAAACAGGAAGAGAAGGAATTTCCCAAAGGGGAACACCAAAAAAATAAATGTTTGGAAATGTTTACAATGAAAATTAGATTGTACGCAGAAAGAAATTCAGCACAATAAAAAGCAAAATCAAACATACAAAAACTAGTTAAAAGAAAAAATATGGTTTACTCATTTTAGTTACTAATAAAAATATACTAGAAAGGATTAGATCCTGTATTGTCTTAGTCAGGGTTTCTATTTCTGCACAAATATCATGATGAAGAAGCAAGTTGGGGAGGAAACGGTTTATTCAGCTTACACTTTCTGCATTGCAGTTGATCACCAAAGGAAGTCAAGACTGAAACTCAAGCAGTTCAGGAAGCAGGAGCTGATGCAGAGGCCATGGAGGGATGTTACTTACTGGCTTGGTCTCCCTGATTTGCTCAGCTTGCCTTCTTATAGAACCCAGGACACCAGCCCAGGGACAGCACCACCCACAATGGGCCCTCCCCCCCTTGATCACCAACTGAGAAAATGCTCAACAGTTGGATCTCATAGAGGCACTTCTCCAAATGAAGCTCTTTTCTTGGTAATAACTTCAGCCTGTGTCAAGATGACACACAAAACCAGCCAGTACAATTATAAATAAAAATGCTAATACAGTGTTCTAACTGATATATCCCTAATTGCAATATAAAGTAAACATTAAACACCATATGAAAATAAATCCACAGGGGTTTTTGTTTTGTTTTGTTTTTTACAGAAACAACAGCATGCATGTGAGATACACACAGTCGTACTCATGTACACATAAATAAAAATAAATATTAAAATGAAATTCAAAGATTTAATAGTTATCCAATTTCTCTCAACATTATTATAAGAAGAAATAAGTTTACAGAACACCTTTATGGTTTAGAATAAGTAACTTAAAACTAACCATAGGTTTACCATGCTAAAGGGGATTGTCTTAGAGTTGTGCATATATGGTCAGCATTTATTGAACTAAGTCGGTTATTACCAAAATCCCAGCATGAATCAGGAAGGAATAATAATTTCTATCACTTGCTAATTAGCTATTCATACTCAATGGCCACTTGTGAAGGGACAATCATTTTATTTTAGTGGGGAATGTGGTCTCCAAGTGGTTACTCATATTCCAATAAATGAACTCATTGGCATATAGGCAGTTCTAAATGAACTCAGAAAATTGGAAAAGAAGAGAACACATGAAATTGGGAAAGGAAAATAACATGACATGTGAGAAGAATGAGAGTGGAGGAAAGGGGTAGATTTGATCAAAACAAATTATACTCATATATGAAATTGAAATAAAAATTAAAACTTGGGTGGGATATGCTTTGGAGGAAATGAGTATGATGGATTGGCAGACTTTCCGTGGCTATGATAATTTTTGGTAAGAGTCACGAAGGTATTTGAATTTGTAAATAGACACTAAGGGAATCTGAAATACTAAACACCCAGGGTTGTTCCTTCAAAGGAACTGCATAAACTTCTATCCTGTAAAAATGCTAAAAGTGGACATCTTTAAAAGCCTGATTATCTTTTCTTTATGTGTGTGGCCAGTGTTCAAACTGTTAACTTCTCCAGATCCTTACTGTAACTTGTTTTTCTCAGTTAATCTAGAGACCCCTTCTTTACAGAAGAGGCTTATGTACTTCAAAAGAGTTTCAATATAGTCATGTCTGTTCCATATTTTAAAATCTGTAAGAGATTTATGTATGTTTTATTTTACATGAGACTGTGTTAATATCACTAAGACAGTTTTAATAATATTTTGTTAAGTTTAAATATGCCTAAAAGAAATGACTCAGGGTCAGATTTCCATTGGTTTGAACCAATAAAGAATACTGAATTTTACTGAACTAAAATGACTTCTTGTTTCCTGTGTATTATTAAGCTGCTGACTATGGAATTCATAATGATTCCTGAAAATATTTCACTGTATATATGTATGAAATCCCCTAAAGGAAAAAACAAACATTTGTTTTCATTTGTATCTTCAATGGTATTTGAACCTACCATGGTATCATAGAGAAGCAGAATTTAAGATGTGAATACAATATTCTTGCATCTTACTTTTTTTCTGTTCATCTACTACACTGTGTCCTCACTGAATACAGATCAACAAACAATAAATAGAAGCGAACCCTCAAATATGTGTGGGCATCTATATAACCAGTAGTTCAAAGAAGTTTATGTACTGAAATTGGTAATAAAATATTATGGGTTTTAGAAAAAGATTCAAGATTAAATTATAGTCTGAAATATATGTATATGTCATTTTACTTAGTAATCCTACAAGAATTTGCTAATAAGCATGTTTAAGTAATTTTATAGTGACCAGAATAAACACAATTTGAAATCACAAAAAAAATGAATGCCTGTAATGAAATTCTTCAGTGCTCCATTCACATCCTTTTGTTCAAGCTGTACATTACTGGATTCAGTATTTGAGTCCTCACAGTATAGTTTGGTTTAAAAAGAAGATTTTTTGAAAAAAATAGTCTTTAACTACAGAACTGGCATATATAACAAAACATGTTCCATTGAGTAAGGATAACATAAAGATGCAAGAACTACATGTAGAAGACTTTATACCTTCCCTGTAATGGGTGCAACTTCAAAAGAAAGAAGAAAATTTTAATGTAAGAGATAACATAGGTAAGTGAAATATACAAAATATGGCATCCACTAGATATTCTGAAATGTTATTAACCCATTTATCAGATTAGGCAAGCATGTTGATCTATGCAAGTTCAAAATGTGTAGAATTTTCTCATTTATATAGTAGCACAAGTAACACCATCTGATTGTGGAGTATTTCATGTACAGTGTTATAGGAAGGTATAGTAGTTTCTCACTTCAGCAGCACATATACTAAAATTGGAATGATATAAAGAAGGTTAGCATGAGCCTTGTACTGAATGACTTACCAATTAATAAAGTGTTCTATATTTTTAATATTCCACAATAAAGTCAAATGTAAAAGATGTTTTCTATAAAATCAAGTGGTATTAGTACAAAAAAAAAAAATTAAGGAGATTCAGGATACCCCCTGAAAACCCAACACTACAAATGTTACTGGAACAAAAATACAATTTAAGGAGGTTCCTGAAAAGCCAGGAAAAAAATAATCCTAGACCTGTTAAGTCAAAATAATGAAGGCAAACATATACTCACAGACACACACACACACACACACACACACACACACACACACACACACAGAGAGAGAGAGAGAGAGAGAGAGAGAGATGAGAGAGAGAGAAACAAACATAACATTCATCATTTATATCAATTATCTCAATATAAATTGAGTGAATTCCTAAGGCATCCAAGAAAGATACCCCAACACCAATTGCAGATATTACCTCAAGGTAAAGGATTTGAAAAAAAAAAATTCTTGTAGCAAATAAACCTAAGAATCTTGTATAGCCATTCTAATATCTAACAAAACATACTTCAAACCAAAATTAGGCAAAAGAAAATGGGAAGGAAACTATATACTCATCAAATGTAGAATCCATCAAGTAACAATTCAAGTTTTACCATGTATACACCAAATGCAAGGGCATCCAATTTTGTAAAGGAAACATTACTACAGCATAAATTACAATTTGACTCTTATACATGGATACGGGAACATTCAATGGACAACTCTCACCAAAGGACAGGTAATCTGGACAAAAACTAAACACAGAAATTATGAACCAAATGAACCTATAAATGTCTACAGAATATTTAACGCAAATACAAGGGAATGTATCTTCTCTGAGTCTCATGAAATGTTAACCAAAATTGAACACTTACTCAGATAGAAATCAAGTCTCCATAGAGAGTAGAAAGTTGACATGGTTCCCTGCATCTTTTCATGCCACCATCATTTAAAACTGGATATCAACAAAACAGACTCTACAGAAAGGTTACAAACTCTTGGAAACTGAACAACTCTTTACTGAATGAAAAATAAGTCAACGTAGAAATAAGGAAATTAAGGACATTCTAAAATTGAATAAAAATTAATAGAGAGCATATCCAAATTCATGTGACACAAGGAAATTATTTCTAAGTGGAAATTTCATTGCACTAAATGTCTATTCTAAAATCATTTAAAGAAGTAAAGATATCTCATGCAAGCAACTTAATAGTACAAGTGAAAACTCTAGGACAACAAGAAATCAGTCAAGCCAGAGGTTGTTCTTCAAGAATAGCAATAATACAGAAAACTGTTATTGAATTAACTAAAAATTAGGGAGAGAACATCCAAGTTAACAAAACCAGCAATGAAATTGTGAACATAACAACATACACAAAGGAAATCTCGAGAATCATAAGGACATATTTTAAAAATATGATGCCACCAATTTGGAGAATATAAAAGAAATGGGTGGTTTTCTTCATTCATGCTACTTTCCATATTTAAACTAAGATCAGATAAGAAATTTAAATAAACTTTTAATAGTTACTGAAATAGAAACATTCATAAATTTTTTCCACCTACAAATGAATATATACATAAATAATGCTAAAGTAAGTCCATACAAAAAAATCATGAACAAATAAATAAGGAAAAGCACAAGGCTAGATGATTTTAGCAGATTATTTTTCCAGACTTTCAAACAAGTGTTAAATACTCCTCAAGTTATTCTGTAAACAGAAACAGAAGGATCTGTTCATTTCATGAGGCCAGTTCATTTCATGAGGCCATAGTAACCATGACACCCAAACCACATAAAAGTTCAGTCAAAACAAAATTTACAGAACAATTTCCTTTGTGAGTAAAAATGCAAAGAATTCAATAAGATGCTTGTAATCTGAATCCAATAACACATCAAAAAGATTGTCCACAATGACCAAGTAACCTTCATCCCTAATATACAAGGACGGCTTAACATAAACAAATCACCAATTGTAATCTACCATATGCAAAAAGAAAGACAGAAACCCCAGAATTATCTTATTAAATGCAGAAAATGCCTCTTACAAAATCCAAAATGCATCATGATAAATGTCCTTGGAGAGGTATACAAGGGACATACATAAACACATTTAAGGCAGTTTAGTGTAAGTTGATAGGCAATATCATGTTATTCCACTAAAATCAGAAACCAGACAAAGATTTCCATTCTTTTTATACTTTTTCCTAATCCTGATAAACACTTCCTACAAAATATCTGGAAACAAAATTGACAAAAATTAGTAGTCCTGCTATCTATAAATGTCAAAGGGAATGAGAAAGAATCCTGGAAAATATCCAATCTTCAATCCTCAAATCATTATCTTCGATCCTCAAATAATATAAATTATTTTTTCTTTAATCTAACCAAAAGGAGAGGGATTCTATGATAAAAATTTCAAGTCTTTGTAAAACAAAAATTCAATAAGTTATAAGAAGATGGAATGTGCTGGTTGTGGTGGCACACACCTTTAATCTCAGCACTTGAGAGGCAGAGGCAGGTGGATTTCTGAGTTCGAGGCCAACTTGGTCTACAAAGTGAGTGCCAGGACAGCCAGGGCTACACAGAGAAACCCTGTCTTGAAAAAACAGAAAGAAGAAGAAGAAGAAGAAGGAGAAGGAGAAGAAGAAGAAGAAGAAGAAGAAGAAGAAGAAGAAGAAGAAGAAGAAGAAGAAGAAGAAGAAGAAGAAGAAGGAATGTTCTCTTAAACTCACAGATTTATATGAATAATATAGTAGACATGGCCACTCTACCAAAAGTAACTTAAAGCAGCCACCATCAAACTCCAAACACAATTCTACACAGACCTAAAAAGGGCAATTCTCAATTTTTTAGGGAAATTAAAAATGTATGGGGATCGCTAAAATAATCCCTATATGAACTTTAGAAAAAAAACAGAAACAAAACAAACCAACAACCAATCCAAAAACAAACAAACAAACAAACAAACTGCCACAGGTCAAGTTCCACCCAATTTCAAGTTGTATTAAAAAGTTATAGTAATAAAAACCACTTGCTTTAGGCATAAATTAAATATATTATCAATGGAATCAAAGCGAAGACCTCAAAATAAATCCATACACCCAGAGCTACCTAAATTTTAATGAAGATTTCAGAAGCAAACACTGACAAAATGATTGAGTGGTCAACAAATGGTGGTTACCAATCTAGATGGCTGCATGTAGAAGAATGTAAATGGCTCCACACTTATCAGCCTGCATGAAACTCAGATTAGATTAAGTACTTCAGTGTAAAACCAGATAAACCAAACTTGGTTCAAGTTAAGTGTAGAACAGTCTTCATCTCATTGTCACAGAAGACTTTGTGAACAGAATACCTATAGCATAGGCACTGTTCAAAATTAATAAATCCTACCATCATTCAGAAAAAGTGACAGCACACAGAATGGAAAAATATGTGTACTAGCTTTATGTAACACAGATGCTTAATATCCAATATATTTAACAGCTCACAAAAATAAACATCAAAAAACTAATAATCACATTAAAAAATGAGGTACACATATAAACAGATTTCTCAATATAGGAAACTCAAATGTATAAGAAATTCTTAAAGAAACGATTCATATCATTATCTTTCAGGGAAATGAAAATCATGAGATTCTATCTTGTACCTGTGCTATTAGATATTTCACATCTACAGACTGTGGGTGCTGGCTCTGCACTCAGTCCTACACACCCAGAGAAAGCGTGACTCTCAAGTGGTCTAACATGCCAAGGATCACAGGTGAGGAGGCCACAAACTATGGCCCTACATGAGGTCCCCAGGAATCAAGGAATGCAGGAAACTGTACCCGGACCCGCTGGACAAGTCATTCCATGGTCCTTGAGGGGGATTCCAAACCTAGAGAGAAATGGGATGAAGGAAGAAAAGGAGACCATGCATTCTTGTCATAGTCTCCTTTACTAAGGGAAAAGGCTCAAGTTTTATACAATACAGAGAAGGGTTGGTTGGGGAGTGATCAAAAGAAACATAGTGAAGGACAAATGGGGAGAGCTAATTGCAAGTCTGAAACTCTTAGTGATTTATCTCAGGTCCTTGGCTTCACTGCTCTGGAACATTGGCTGGCTTATCTCAGAGTCTTCTAACAGCCCAAGGTGACAGCTCCGGAATGTAGGAAAACTCCCTCAGTCAATGACGTTTGCTTAGGGCCAGAATCTTGCTGATTCCCATGGAACAGCCGTGGGGGGAGAGGGGAAAGGGCTCCAGACAAAGAACGATATGGCTTCCAGCTGCATGCTGTAAAAACTGCCTGGACTGTGAGATATCTCAGTTATCTCAACCTGGTCTCTAACAGGAAACCCCTCCTGGTCAATAGCATGGGTTACTTCCAGTCTGAGCTAGTGCCCTGAGCAGATCTTGAATGCTGGCTCTGCACCTAGTCCCAAAACACTAAGAGGAAGATAGACTCCCAGGTGTTCTAACACACCCAGGATCACAGGTGCTATGAAATGGCCAGAGTCAAAGAATCACAGGATCTAAGGATCACAGGATCACAGAATGACAGAGGAAGCTCAACTCCCAGGAGATCAAACACAACCAGGAGCACTGAAGCTCTGACACACTCAAGATCATAGTTGAGGCCACAACATTTTCCCTAACACCCAGCATAACTGGGAACCCCATAGGAACCAGCGAAACACAAAACCCTCCCCAGCCAGAACCCAGGTTTCCTTCCAACTTATACCAGTGCCAAGAGCAAACCCAGGGCTGTGGTTCCCCACCCACAACTGCAACACCCACAGAAAGCTTGACTCCCAGGAGAACTGATACAACAGTATCTCAGGAGTTTGATCACACCAGTATTAAAAAAAAAAAGCAGAGGCAGCTTGATACCAAGGAGCTCTGTGCATCAAGAGTAGGTAGTACTAGACATAACCAGATGGCAAGAGGCAAGCAAAGAACATGAGCAATGGAAACCAAGGCTACTTGGCATCATCAGAACCTAGTTTTCCCACCATAGCAAGTCCTGGATACCATCACACCAGAAAATCAAGTTGTAGGATTTAAAATCACATCTTATGATGATGATGATAGAGGACATAAATAACTTCATTAATGAAACACAGAAGAATACAGATAAACAGCTAAAATCCTTCAATGTGTAATCACAAAAGTCCCTTAAAGGATTACAGGAAAGGACAACCGAACAGGTGAAGGAATTGAACAAAACCATTCAGAATCTAAAAATGGAAATAGAAACAGTAAAAAAATCACAAAAGGAGACAACCCTGGAAATAGAAACCCTAGGAAAGAGATCAAGAGTCATAGATGCAAGCATGACCAACAGAATATAAGAGATAGAAGAGAGACTATCACGTGCAGAAGATACCATACAAAATGCTGACACAACAGTCAAAGAAAATGCAAAATTCAGAAATCTCCTAGCCCAAAACATCCAGGAAATCCAGGACACAATGAGAAGACCAAACCTAAGGATAAAGGGTATAGAAGAGAGTGAAGATTCCCAATTTAAAGGACTACTAAGTATCTTCAATAAAATTAAAGAAGAAAACTTCCCTAACATAAAGAAAGCGATGTCCATGAACATACAAGAAGCCTACAGAAGTCCAAAGAGATTGAACTAGAAAATAAATTTCTCCCATCACATAATAATTAAAACACCAATTCACAGAACAAAGATATTATATTGGAAGCAGTAAGTAACATATAAAGGCAGATCTATCAGAATTACACTAGACTTCTCACTAGAGAACATAAAAGCCAGAAAATCCTGGGCAGATTTCACACAGACCCTAAGAGAACACAATTGCCAGCCCAGGCTACGATAGTCAGCAAAACGCTCAATTGTCTTAGATGGAGAAACCAAGATATCCATGACAAAAACCAATTTACACAATATCTTTCCACATATCCAGCCATGCTAAGGATTATAAATGGAAATCTCCATCATGAGGAGGGAAACTGTACCCTAGAAAAAGCTAAAAGTAATCTCCTTTCATCAAGCCCCAAAAAGATAGCTACACACAAACATAATTTCACCTCTAACAACAAACATAACAGGAAGCAACAATCACCTTTTCTTAATATCTCTTAATCTTAAAGGACTCATTTCCCAATAAAAAGACATATACTAACAGACTGGATGCTTAAACAGGACCCTGCATTTTGCTGCTGCATACAGGAAACACAGCTCTGTGACAAAGTCACTACCTCAGAGGAAAAGGCTGGAAAACAATTTTCCATACAAATGGTCCCAAGAAGCAAGCTGGTATAGCCCTTCTAATATAAAATAAAATCAACATTCAACCAAAGTTATCAAAAAGATAATGAAGGATACTTCATAAATATTAAAGGAAAAAATCTACTAAGATGACCTCTCAATTTTGAACATCTATGCTCCAAATGCAGGGTCATCTACATTCATAAATGAAACTTTATTAAAGCTCAAAGTACACAATGCACATCACACAATAATAGTGGGAGACATAAATACTCCACTTTCATCAATGTACATATCATGGAAATAGAAGCTAAACACAGACACAATAAGATTAACAGAAGTTATGAACTGTCTTAGTCAGGGTTTCTATTCCTGTACAAACATCATGACCAAGAAGCAAGTTGGGGAGGAAAGGGTTTATTTGGCTTACATTTCCATACTGCTGTTGATCACCAAAGGATGCAGGACTGGAACTCGAGCAGGTCAGAAAGCAGGAGCTGATGCAGAGGCCATGGAGGGATGTTCTTTACTTGCTTGCCTCCCCTGGCTTGCTCAGCCTGCTCTCTTATAGAACCCAAGACTACCAGCCCAGAGATGGTCCCACCCACAAGGGGCCCTCCGCCCTTGGTCACTAATTGAGAAAATGCCCCACAGCTGGATCTCATGGAGGCATTTCCCCAACTGAAGCTCCTTTCTCTGTGATAACTCCAGCTTGTGTCAAGTTAACACAAAATTAGCCAGTACATGAACCAAATGAATTTAGCAGATATCTATGAAATATTTCATCCTGAAGCAAAAGAATACACCTTATTCTCTGCATTTTATGGTATCTTCTGACCACCAGAGACTAAGGCTAGACTTCAATAGCAATAAAAACAATGGGTATCCCACATACACGTGGAAGCTAAATAATTCTCTCCTCAGTGATAACTTGGTCAAAGAGGAAACAAAGAAATTAGAATTTTTATAATTTAATGAAAATAAAGGCACATTATTCCCAAACTTATGGGACACAATAATTGTGTGCTAAGAGAAAAACACATAACTCTAAGTGCCTCCAAAAAGAAACTGGGGAGAGTATACCCCAGCAGCTTGACAGCACACCTAAAAGCACTAGAAAAAAAGAAGCAAATAGTGCAGAATTCTATCAGACATTCAAAGAATTCCTAATACCAATACTTTTCAAACTATTCCTCAAAATTGAAACAGAAGGAACACTACTCAATTTATTCTATGAATCAGCAATATACTTATACCTAAACTGCACAAAGCCTTAACAAAGAAGTAGAACTTCAAACCAATTTACCTTATGAATATCAATGCAAAAATACTCAATAAAATTCTTGCAAACTGAATCAAAGAACACATCAAAACATTCATCCATCATGATCAAGTAGGCCTCATCCCAGGGATGCAGGGTTCGTTCAATATATGACAATTCATCAACATAATTTACTATATACCACTCCTAGGGTTATTCCCAAAAGATGCTCCAACATATATTAAGAACACATGCACCACTATGTTCATAGCAGAAATGTTCATAATAGCCAGATGATGGTAAGAACTCAAATGTTCTTCAACAGAGAAATGGATATAGAAAATGTGGTACATTTACACTATGAAATTGTACTCAATTATTAAAAACAATGAATTTCTGAAATTCTTAGGTACATAGACAGAACTGGAAAATATCTTCCTAAGCAAGGTAACCCAATCACAAAAGAACACACATGGTATATACTCACTGATAAGTGGATATTAGCTCAAAATCTTAGAATACCCAAGGTACAATTCACAGACCTTGTGAAGTCCAAGAAGAAGGAAGACCAAAGTCTGATTCTTCAGTCCTTCTTAGAAGGGAAAACAAAATACTCATGGCAGAAAATTGGAGACAAACCATTGAGCAGAGACTGAAGGAAAGGCCATCCAGAGACTGCCCCACTGGGGAATCCATGTCATATACAGTCACCAAAGCCAGACACTATTGTGGATGCCAAAAAGTTGACAGGAGCCTGATATGGCTGTCTCCTGAGAGGCTCTGCCAGTGACTGAGACATAGAGAGGCAGATGCTCAAAGCCAACCATTGAACTGAGCACAGGGTCCCCAATGGTGGAGTTAGAGAAGGGACTGAAGGAGCTAATAGGGTTTGCAACCCCATAGCAAGAATAACAATATCAACCAACCAACACCCCTAGAGCTCCTAGGGACTAAATCACCAACCAAAGTGTACACATGGAGCAACCCATGCTTCCAGCCACATATGTAGGGGAGGATCGCTTTGATAACTAGCAATGTGGCAGATGTAGAAAAGTATAAATGCATGCTAAGTTACTAGCTTGTTTGAAAATGAGACTAGCTTATGGCCTAGGCATTTTTAATACTTAATAAGCTGCCAAGTCATTAGGTGGCACAGGGGTGTGGTTTCTGTAACTCATTGTTTCAAATAGTGTTCAGTGTACTGGCTCTTAGAATCTAGGCTTAGAGCCTGAGAACTCAAGGTGAAGAAAATTTCCTAGCCAAAGACAGGAAAATGAACAGAAATCTCCACATTTGCATTGTGAAAGTTGGCTCTTTTTAAAAAGCCCCTGCTAAGTAGAAAAATTGGCTCTTCTACCAGAACCTCTGGGGACAATAGATGTGGCTTCTCCCAAAGATAGCACAGTTCCTAAGAAGGGTTGGAGAGGATACTAGAAAGGGTGGGTGGCCCATGGTAAAATCACAACTCAATAAGTTCTGTTCTAGAGAAGCCTACACCTGAGACTTTTCCAAGCCAGGCAGAG
Organism: Mus pahari; assembly: GCF_900095145.1. Classification (NCBI taxonomy): domain Eukaryota; kingdom Metazoa; phylum Chordata; class Mammalia; order Rodentia; family Muridae; genus Mus; species Mus pahari. Next base: position 66,207 of record NW_018392442.1, on the reverse strand, counting down.
AGAAGGAGTGACCCTAGACTGTTGGAGTCATCAGTCTTTGGGATATGCTAGCTGTCTGACAGAAAGACTTGGCATATGCCAACTATAGACATGTGCAAATGTCAGAAAAGCTGAAAGTCAACAGATTTGCTAAGATACTTGTGAAGAACTTAAGCAGAGAGTTATAGATTAAAAAGAGAAGTGCTTTCTGTGTTAAAAAAATATAAAACACAGTGATACATTGCATCTAGACCCTGTACGATTTTATTTCACTTATCAGCACACAAATAATTGTTTTTCAATTATAACTACAAATTTATATATTCTTTTATGAAGAGAGAAGAAAGGAGACTTAGATAAGAAAAGGTCTGAAAAAAATCTTGCTAAGTTACAAACTATAGAACAAAATTTAGACAATTAATTAAATCATGAAAAAATGTCACATGAATCCAATCTAAAGCTTATAGCAACACCTTGGAACAAGACTGCAAAATGGCAGTCTTTATCTGTTTAAAAAATATTCTTCCATCCATGACAATGGAATTAGATGGAGATTAGACAAATCTGCAGAACAATTAAGAATTTAGGTGGCACCCTATAAAGGCACAAACCTTAACAAGATTTAAGGAAACAGTAACAGCCTATAGCTTACATTCACTATATGTAAAACAGTTGCTTAATTACCAGGCCTCATAAATTTGTATAATTCCAAACAACTAAAGATATTTGATGACACCAATCTTAGAGCTTGACCATCACCTGTAGGTATTAACAGGATTGAAAATTGAGTCTTCAATTGTAGGGCAATAAAATAGTACTAGAGATCTTGATTTTGTCCAAGATAAATTACTACATAAAGGTCTATATTATGAATTAAAAGTACAGATGATGTCATTTATAAATATTACCCAGGGTTTATATGAACCCTTCAAAGACATTTTACAAAGATTAACTACATCTCTAAACAGAGCAATATCAGATTCAAGTGGTAGAGAAATTGGTAGTGTAGAAGATATGGAAGGAACAGGCATAAGGCTCATGAATGTAGGTTATTCAAAGATACTTGAGGCAATTCCTTAATGTTGGAATACTGACTAAGGATATTTGCTCAGGGACCAAAAAAAGGAAAGCATGAGCAATTTGTTTCTTGACCATTAAGGAAAGACTGGTCTGGAAAACCACTAGAAAAATCAAAGTTTAACAGGAAAAACAGGGTTGCTCAAAACATAAAGGTATCATTTAATAGAGATAGAGCAGCTACTATAGATAAAGTAAGAGATACTAAAGATACCAAGAAACAGATATTTTGGCAAGCTTCCTATAAATAATAGGAATCAAAGTTAAAATTACCGTTAGGACTCCCCAGCCCACATTTCTGCCAGCCTCCTGGGGGGCCTGTTCCCAACCTAAACACCCACATGAGACACTGAAACCCTAAGCTCCTGCCTGCTGGAACCTCAGCAAGCCCAGCAGCTGTGACCACTGACTTGTCCTTTTGGACCTCCATATTACTCCCATTCCACACAGCTATATGCAAATGAGGATCTTTTACTCACACTCCAGCCCAGAGCTCTAATTACATTTTTGGAGGCACACTGGTGTCAAGGACAGCAATTCCCAGAGGTTTACTACTCCCAGGGACTCCCAGAGCAGCCAACACCAGAAACAACCAGATGGCTGAAGGAAACCACAAGAACACAATCAACAAGCTAGTACAAGCTGGCATAATCCAAACCTACTACAGCAAGCCCTGGACATCCTAACACACCGGAATGGCAAGACTATGATCTTCCACCAGAGCATATGAAAATGTTAGAGACCTTAAAAGAGGAAACAAATAAATCCCTTAAAAATACTGGAAAATGATGAAAAAATGAATAAAACTGTCTAAGACACAAAAATAGAAAAAGAAGCAGTAAATAAAACATAAATAGGGGAAACCCTGAAGATGGAAAACCTAGGAAAAAGAAGAGGAACTACAGAGCTATGTATCAACAACAGACTATAAGAAGAGAGAGAATCTCAGGAGTATAATATGACAGAACAAATTGGTACATTTGTCAAAGGAAAGGCCATGTGTAAAAAGTATCAAGCTCAAAACTTCCAGGAAATTTAGGACACCATGAAAAGACCAAATGTAAGCAAAATATGAATAGAAGAGAGAGAGCGAGAAAGAGAGAGAGAGAGAGAGAGAGAGAGAGAGAGAGAGAGA
>NW_018392442.1:35915-63336 GCF_900095145.1 Mus pahari | reverse complement strand
CATTTTGACTATATTAATCCTGCCAATCCATGAGTATGGTGATCTTTCCATCTTCTGAGTTCTTCAATTTCTTTCTTCAGAGACTTGAAGTTCTTATCACACAGATCTTTCACTTCCTTAGAGTCACACCAAGATATTTTATATTATTTTAAGATATTTTATATTATTATTGTGAAGGGTGTTGTCTCCCTAATTTCTTTCTCATCCTCTTTATCGTTTGTGTAGAGAAAGGCCACTAATTTGTTTGAATTAATTTTATATCCAGCTACTACACTGAAGCTGTTTATCAGGTTTAGGAGTTCTCTGGTAGAATTTTTAGGGTCACTTATATATACTATCTTATCATCTGCAAATAGTGATATTTTGACTTCTTCTTTTCCAATCTGTATCCCCTTGCATATGCCAGCAAGATTTTGCTGAAAGGACCCTGATATAGCTGTCTCTTGTGAGGCTAAGCCAGTGCCTGGCAAATACAGAAGTGGAAGCTCAAAGTCATCTATCTGATGGAACATAGAGTCCCCAATGGAGGAGCCAGAGAAAGTACCCAAGGAGCTGAAGGGGTCTGCAACCCTATAGATGGAACAACAATATGAACTAACCAGTACCCTGAGAACATGTGTCTCTAGCTGCAAATGTAGCAGAAGATGGCCATAGTTGGGAAGAGAGGCCCCTTGGTCTTACAAACTTTATATGCCCCAGTACAGGGGAATGCAANNGCCAAGAAGTGGGAGTGGGTAGGGGAGCAGGGCAGGGAGAGGGTATAGGGGTCATTCAGGATAGCATTTGAAATGTAATTGAAGAAAATAGCTAATAAAAAAAAAATAAAAAGGAGACCACAAATATCAGCTAAGACAACTATACCTAGCAAAACTGTCAATCTTCATAGATGGAGAAATCAAGATAGTCTGCGAAAACAAAACAAAACAAAACAAAAAATAAATAAATAAAAGAAAGAAACAAAAAATTTTATTATTTATTTATTTTTACTCTCCAGATTTTATCCATGACCCCACTCTGTCTACCCTCCAACTGTTGCACATTCCATACCTCCTCCCCACACCCTGTCTCCACAAGGATGTACCCACCGCCCACCCAACCAGAACACTAAATGCCCTAAGGCCTCTAGTCTCTTGAGGGTTAGGTACATTTTCTCTGACTGAACCCACATACAGCAGTCCTCTGCTATATACGTGTTGGAACCCTCATATCAGTTGTTGTATGTTGTCTGGGTAGTGGTCCAATGTTTGAGAGATCTCAAAGGTACAGGTTAATTGAGACTATTGTTCCTCCTACAGGTTCCCCCTCCTCCTCAGCTTCTTTCAGCTTTTCCCTAATTCATCCACAGGGGTCAGCAGCTTCTGTCCATTGGTAGGGTAAAAATATCTGCATCTGACTCTTTCAGCTGCTCATTGGGTCTTCTGAAGTTCTGTCATGGTAATTCATTTTTTGTGAGCACTCCACAGTCTTAGTAATAGTGTCAGGCCTTGGGACCACCCCTTGAGCTGGATCCAACTTTGGGCCTGTCAAATGACGTTCTTTTCCTCAGGCTCTTTTCTATTTCCATCTCTGTAGTTCTTTCAGACAGGAAAAATTATGGGTCAGAGTTTTGACTGTGGAATGGCAACCCCTCCCACATTTGATGCCCTGTCTTCCTGTTGAAGGTGGCTTCTATAAGTACCCTCTCCCTACTGTCAGGCATTTCATCTAAGTTTCCTCCATTTGAGTCCTGAAAATCTCTCACTTCCCAGGTCTCTGTTGCTTTCTGGAGGGTCCTCCCAACATCTTACCTTAAAAGGTTGTTTGTTTCAATTCTTCCTGGAGGCCCTCAGGCCTTTAGTACTTTTCCCTCACCCAATATCAAATCAGGTTCCTCTCTCCCTCCTTACACCCTTGTAACTTTTCTTCTCAGACCCCTCCCTTCTTCCCCACTTGTGATTGCTTTTTCTCCCTCCCAAGTGGGACTGAGACATCCTCATTTGGGCACTTCAGCTTGTTGACTTTTTTGAGTCTATGGATTGTATATTGGAAATTCTGTACTTTTTTATGGCTAACATCCACTTATTAGTCAGTACATACCATGCATGTCCTTTTGGGTCTGAATTGCCTCACTTAGGATGATGTTTTCTAGTTCTATCCATTTGTCCACAAAACTCAGGATGTCCTAGTTCTTGATAGGCGAGTAGCATTCCATTGTGTAAATGAACCACATTTTCTGTTGTGGGACATCATGGTTGTTTCCAGCTTCTGCTATCACAAATAAGGCTGCTATGAACATAGTAGGACACATGCCCCTGTGGCATGGTGGGGCATCTTTTGGGTATGTTCCCAATTGCTCGGTCTTCAGATAGATCTATTTCCAGTTTTCAGAAGAACCTCCAGATATGTTTCCAGAGTGCTACCACCATTTTGCCGTCAAACCAGCAATGGAGGAATGTTCTTCTTTCTCCACATCCATGCCAACATATGTTGTCACCTGAAGTTTTGATCTAAGTCATTCTAATTAGTGTAAGGTGGAATCTCAGGGTCATTTTGATTTGCATCTCTCTGATCAATAAGGACTTTGAACATTTCTTTAACTGCTTCTTATTTGAGAATTCTCTATTGTGAATTCTCTGTTTAGTACTATAATCCATTTTTTGATTGGGTTCTTTGTTATTTTGTGGTTAACCTCTTGAGTTCTTTATATATTTTGGATATTAGCCCATTATTTGGGGTGGGGTTAGTGAAGATTTTTTCCCCAAACTGCATGTTGTCCATCTGTCTCTGATTATGTCCTTTGCCTTACCAAAGCTTTCCAGTTTCATGAGGTTACATTTGTCAATTCTTCATTTTAAAGTCTGTGTCATTAGAGTTTTGTTTAGTAAATTTACCCCTGTGCTAACGAGTCCTAAGCTCTTTCCCACTTCCTCTTCTATTAAAATCAGTATATTTGGTTATATGTTGAGGTCCTTGATCCACTTGGAATTGAGCTTCATGCAAGATAAAAAATTTAGGTCTCTTTTCATTTTTCTGCATACAGACAGTCAGACCAGCACCATTTATTGAAGATACTTTCTTTTTTCCATTGTACGTTTTGGCATCTTTGTCAAAGATCAGGTGTCCATAATTATGTGGTTTTACTTCTGAGTCTTCAATTCTATTCTAATGATCAAAGTGTCTATATGAATATCATGCAGCTTTTATTACTATTACTCTGTAGTAAAACTTGAGCTCGTTCACAATAGCCACAAATAACATAAAATATCTTAGGGTAAATCTAATCAAACTTGTATGACAATAACTTCAAATCTCTCAAGAAAGAAATCAAAGAAGATCTCCAAAAATGATGAGATCTCCCCTGTTCTTGGATTGTCAGAATTAATACAGTAAAAAAAAGCCATCCTATAGAAGGCAATCTACAGGTTCAATGCAATCCCCATCACAATCCCAACACATTTCTTCAAAGACATGGAAAAAACAAATTTTAACAATGCATTTCTACAAACACAGCCGTACACAGGGCATTAGAAGAAAAACTTCAGCACAAGGAGAGTAATAACATGCTCAGAGACACATATAGACTCACAGGCACTATCACACATACAAATACAAAGACACACAAAGAAAGGAGTTATCTCACAGCAAAACTGAAAGAAGAAAATTATAGACAAAGTACCACCATACTAACTCCAATATCAAAATAACAGGAACTAACAATAATTGGTCATTAATATCTCTCAACATCAATGGACTCAATAATAAAAAGACACAGGCTGTTGGGAACTAAAAGGGGTACCCGGGGAAGAGGGGGAAGGGGAGACCCACACCCCACCAGAGCTCCACCTATTCTTTGTCATTCAGGCGTGGGAGGGCTGCTATCTACCTTCTGCTCATCTCCGGGTGGGCATCTAAGCCTCTGAACCACTCTTCATGGGGTGGCAAGGTACAGCCCAACCTGAGATTCCTGGAGCTGCTTAGATAAAGCCACTGAGGTTATGAGAGAGACGGGTGAAGGAAGAGATGTTTCCAACACCAGGGAGAGTGAGAGCAGCCAATCTTGATGAGCAGAGACTCTCTATGGTTTTAGAACTTTATTGTAGAAAGGCAGGGGCAAAGAGAGAAGGTAGGAGAGAGAGAGAAGAGGGGGAAGGTGAGAGAGAAAGAGAGTAAAAGGGAGAGAGGAATTTAAACATGATGTCTTAAATATATTACATTTGTAGTGTAACATAGAGAGGTAGAAACATGGCAGAACTTTTAGAGGTATGTGGGGAATGCATGGACCATGAAAATATATTATAGACATTAAAGTCTCAGAATTAGTTAAAATATGTTAAATTTTGAGTAAGATATTATTCTAATAGGAATGTCATTTTCCTTAAACTAGGAATTTTGATGTACATATATTGAATAAATTTGCCCTGAGGTTTTTAAAAAATATCATTTTGGAAGAATGTAACTTTCTGGTCGACTAAGCAGTGTTAATTAAAATATAGCTATAGCTTTTTCCAATAACATGAATTTTTCCTGCATGAAAAATAAAAAGCTACCTACCAGATAGCCTGAGAATAATGATGTCCTTTCATATGTAGGCAGGTATGTAATGGACTTTGAGAAATTGAGACACAAAGGCATAAATATTAAACCTGGAGTACTGAAATTACTGGTAGATTCCTAATATTTTATCATATTGTCCCACAAATTTAATTTTTAGGACTAATGGATTTATTACTAGGCATATATTTTTATTGTATAAATATGCATTTGACCACTAAAACTCAACACAGTAAAACGATTTCACATTCTGTAGAATTATCTTTACTTAAGAAATTGATCACAACATTCAAGATCACAGATGATACTACAATATCTGGCCCAATCTGCAGTATAACTGGAACCTCTGAGATCCAGGGACACAAGAAACCCCATCCAGCCAGAGTTACGGGTTTCTTCCAGTTTGTACTTGTGTCCAGAGCAGACCCAGTGTGCTGGTTCCTACCTACTCATACAATGCCCAGAGGAAGCTCGACTCCCAGGATAGTTGACACATCCAGGATCACAGGTGAGGCTAAAACATCTGCCCCAATTACAGGCATAACTGGGTGCCCCAGGATCCAGGGACTCAGGAACCCTAACACAGCCAGAATCACAGGTTCCTTCTTGTTTCCACCAGTGAACAAACCTACCCAGGGCTCTGGCTCCCTATCTACTCCTAAAACACTCAGAGGAAGCTTGACTGCCAGAAGATATGACACATCCAGAATTATTGGAACTCTGACACATTCAATATCACAGTTGAGGACACAGCATCTGCCCCAACAACAAGCATAAATGGATCCACCAGGAATTAGCAAAGCAGGAACCCACACCCAGCCAGGGGCACACATTCCTACCTAATTGCACATGTGCCCAGAGTGGACACAGGACTCTGGCTCACCACCCACTCCTGCAACACCCAGAGAAAATTTGACCCCCAGGATTTCAGACATACCAAGATCTCAGGATCCTAGAGGGAGCTTGTCTCCCAGGAGCTCTGCCACATCCCGGATCTTAGGATCCCAGAATTACAGGAGCACAAAGACAGTTGGACTCCCAGGCCCACTCAAGCAACAGGCTCCAGTTAGAGACAGCATGGGCAGTTAGCACTAGAGATAACCAGATGGTGAGAGGCAAGTGCAAGACCATTAGCAACAGAAACCACCAATGCTACTTGACAAAATATTTACCCAGGCCTCCCGCAATAACAACTGGATACCTCAACATACCCGAAAAGCAAGATTCAGATCTAAAATCCTATCTCATAATTATGATAGAGGACTTTAAAAAGAACATAAATAACTTCCTTAAAGAAATACAGGAGAACACAGGTAAACAAGTAGTAACCCTTAAAGAGGAAACACATAAATATCTTAAAGAAATACAGGAAAACACAATTATACAGGTGAAGGAATTGAACAAAACTGTCCATGATACAAAAATGGAAAAAGAAGCATAAAAGAAAATACAAAGGGAGACAACCCTGGAGATGGAAAACCCAGGAAAGACATCAAAATGCAAGAGTCACAAATGCAAGCATCACTGACAGAATACAAGGAATAGAAGAGAGAAGAATCTCAGGTGTAAAAGTTACTATAAAAGACATTGACACAACAGTCAAAGAAAATAAAAAAACAAAAGACAAAACAAAACAAAACAAAAAAAGCTCCTAACTCAAAACGTTCAAGAAATCTAGGACACAATGAAAAGACTGAGCCTCACAATAATAGGTATAGAAGGGAGTGAAGATTCCCAACTCAAAAGGCCAGCAAAAATGTTCATCAAAATTATAGAAGAAAACTTACCTAACCTAAAGAAAGAGATGTCTATAAACATAAAAGAAGCCTAGAGAATACCAGATGTGACCACAAAAGAAATTCCTCCTGTCACATAATAACATTCCCAAATGTATGCACCATAATGAAAGCAGTGCCAAGGAAAATTCATAGTTCTGAGTGCCTCCCGACCCCTGTTGTTGAATTAGGGAAGGATTGAAGAAGCTGAGGAGAAGGATGATTCTGTAGGAGGACCAGGAGTCTTAATTAATCTGGACCCCCGATATCTTTCAAACACTGGACCACCAAACAGCATATACCAGCTGATATGAGGCCTCCAACACATACAGAGTAGAGAACTTCCAAGTCTGTGTTTATTCAGAGATGATAAACCTACCCCTCAAGAGACTAGAGGCCCCAGAGAATTAAGAGGTTATGTGAGGGGGGCATCCAAATGAATATGGGGCTGGGGTGGGATAGAGGTGTGATATGTGGACCAGTCAGAGAGTGGAAGGGGCAGAGAATGGAATATGGAGTGTAAAAAAAATTACAAATAAAATTAAATTAAAAGAAGATATGGAGAGAACATACATTAACAACTTAATAGCACATCTGAAAGCTCTAGAATAAAATGAAGCAAATAAATCCAAGAGGAGTAGTGGCAAAAAACAATCAAGCATAGGGCTGAAAACAACAAAGTAGAAACAAAGAGAACTATGCAAATGATCAACAAAATCAGGAGCAGGTTTTTTAAAGAAAATCAACAAGATAGATAAACCCTTAGCCAGACTATCCAGAGGGCACAGAGACAATATCCAAATTAACAAATCAGAAATGAAAATGGAGCCATGAAAACAGAAACTGAAAAAAAATTTTAAAAGTTATCAGATCCTTCTATAAAAGTCTATACTCAACAAAACTGGAAAATCTAGATGAAATGGATGATTTTCTAGACAGATATCACGTAACAAAATTAAATCAGGATAAACCATCTAAATAGTGCCATAACCCCTAAGAAGATAGAAGCGATCATTAAGTCTTTCCAACCAAAAAATTCCGAGGAGCAGCTGGATTTAGTGCAGAATTCTATCAGAACTTCAAATACGATCTAATACCAATACTTCTCATACTATTTCATGAAATAGAGAAAGAACACTACCCAATGCATTTTGTGAAACCGCAGTTACACTGATACCTACAGCACACAGAGACTTAACAAAGAAAGGGAACTTCAGACCAAATTGACTCATGAATATTGATGCTAAAATACTCGATAAAATTCTTGCAAACTGAATCCAAGAGCACATTAAAACAATCATACATCATGATCAAGTAGGCTTTATCCCAGGGATGCAGGAATTGTTCAATATATAGAAATCCATCAACATAATCCACTATACAAACAAACTCAAAGAATAAAAAGCCCATAATCATCTCATTAGATTCTGAAAAGGGGTTTGACAAAATATAACACCCATTCATGCTAAAAGTTTGGAGGGATAATGAATTCAATGTCCATACTTAAATGTAGTAAAAGCAATATACGACAAATGAATAGCCAACATTAAATTAAATGGAGAGAAACTTAATGTTGGCTATTCATTTGTCGTATATTGCCCAATCTCCCCCTATCTATTCAATATAGTGCTTGAGATTTTAGCCAGAGCATTTAGCCCACAAAGGGGATATAAATTGGAAAGGTGGAGGTCAAAATACCACTATTTGTAGAAGTTATCATTGTATACATAAGTAACCCAAACAATCTACAAGAGAACTCCTATACCTGATTTTGACCATAGTGTTTGGATACAAAATTAATTCAATCAAATTAGTAGCTCTTCGCTATTGAAAGGATAAATATTCTAAGAAAAAATATGGAAACAAAACCTTTTACAATAGTCACAATTAATATAAAATATCTTGGTATGATTCTAAGCAAGAGAAAGATCTCTTTTACAAGAAGTTCATGTCTCTGAAGAAACAAATCAAAGATCTCAGAAGAAGGAAAGATCTCCCATGCTTACTCATCAGTAGGATTAACATAGCAAAATGGCCCTCTTACCAAAAGAAATCTACAGAGTCAATGCAATTCCAATCAAAATTCCAATTCAGTTCTTGGCATAGATAGAGCAATTCTCAAATTTATCTGGAATAACAACAACAACAACAACAACAAACAATAAAAACAGGATAGCAAAAACAATTCTCAATAATAAAAGAATTTCTGTGGGGAATCAGCATACCTGACCTCAAGCTATACTAGAATGATATAAATTGCCTGGTATTGGTGCAGAGACAGGCAGGTAGATCAATGGCATAGAAATGAAGATCCAGAAATGAACCCACACTTGATCTTTGACAAAGGAGCTAAAACCATCCAGGGGGGAAAAGGCAACATGTTCAACAAATTCTGCTGGTTCAACTGGCAGTCAATATTTAGAAGAATGTAACCCCTAACCCTAACCCTAACCCACTCTCTTATAACCCTGGGGCAATAGGGTGTTGCCTTAGGGTCCCTAGTCGGGGGCTGGCCCTTCTCCACCCTGCTGATGTCCACCCAGAGCAGAGTGGAAAGTGTCTGGCAGCTCTCCCCACATCCGACTGCCCAGAGCACAGGAACTCTGGCCAGTCATGGGCTACATCTACCCCACTTCTTCCCCAGGGCCTCCCCTGAGACCCCCTGTTTTTTGGTCCCATCATATGTATATCTGTGAGATCTACCTAAAATGACGTGTCAGGGTGGAGTGCCTGCCACAGATGTTCTGTTGTAGAGCTGGGGTTGAGACCAGGAAATTAGATTTGGAAGAATGGAGCAAGAGATGAAGATCTATAGTTTGTCCTACCTGCTTTCTTGGCAGAAGTGCTACTTTTAAATTTTAAATTATTATATTTGGTATTGTTTAGTTATATTGTATATACATTTTTATACATAATGCTTCTGTAAAATGCTAACTTATGTATTTTATGAATTATGATTATTATATGTTACAGTCCAACTATGTATTATTTTTATGCACAGCAATCACTGGTAAATCACATATTAAGAATATAATGACCACTTTTATTTGATTACTCATCATACTTTAGAAGTTTTTGAATATAACATATATGGTCCATCTATTTGCCATAATCTATGTGTATTATTAGACCATATCATCCCTTTTTATTTGTGTAGTCAGTATATTTTCTATCAATTCATATTAGTAAGACACACATCTAAAGATACATTTTAATTATTTTATTTACATTTTGAAATTATAATTACATCATGTTTGCATTCTCTCCAAACTTCTAGTCTTAAATATAATATATTATCACAATAAGCTGTCCTTTACTGATAGGACCAAAATTTGCTGAGATATGCAAGATACTTTTCATGACTATATTAAAAAAAATGCCAGAGAATGGAAGAAAAGAGTTCCTTCCTATCCTGTTTTTGTGAGTTAATCAGCAAGACTTTCTTCCTCAGGATGTTATCTCCTTAAGGATTTGTGTTCTCCTGTAGTCAGCTGAGAGCCAAATAGAGAGGGCACTATTTAATGAGAAACTTCACAAACCAAAGCCCCATGGGCTACCAGCACTACATATAATAAACTTGTTATCATCACTCAACTATCTTTCCCAGTTAAGTAGGTACAACACCGGCACTAGACTCAGTAATAATTATTACTGAACAGCAAGCAAAAGCACTCTCTGGAATCCCTGTGTTTACACAAAGAACAGTTTCTCTTATTCTATTTGAAAGTCCAGGAAGAGCTGTATGCCACTCCTTAGTACTAGTTCCCAGGTAACCTGAAAGACTCCCTGTTTATCTTCTGCTGCCACCATTTATTTTAGTAATTATATTTCTGATAATATCAAATACTTAAACTATAACCACTTTTTTATTGCAGCCTATTCTTTCTTAGTTTTAAAGAATCTTCTAGAATTCTCCATCTTTTTCTACATTATATTCATCAGATCAAAAATTTCAATAGCCTATATGTAGTGCATTGTAATATTTAACTTTTTGTACTATACTGTCTATTTTCAGAACAGATATTTTGCAAGTTTTGGTGTGTGTGCTTTGAGGATGATGAGGAAATCATGTCTGATATGGATACAACGATCATATTTACCATTCTTTTAAATTATTCAAAGATTATTTAAAATGTACAATGTAGAGCATCACAATGCAAAATAAATATATTTAATTTTGCCATTTTGGAATAATTTATTGTCCAGTAAAATATGATATGTTTTATATATGTATTATTTTACCTCATTTATATATGTATGTGGGGTGATATAGTGAATATTAGAGTCTTGGAAGAGTAATAACTATCAACTTCTGTTTTAAGATTGTGACTAGATATGGGATATATATATATATATATATATATATATATATATATATATATATAGAGAGAGAGAGAGAGAGAGAGAGAGAGAGACAGGTACAATGCAGATGCATTGTTTTATTTATTAATACCAAATGCTAGATAGTAATATGTTTTAATTTCTTGACTAATGATCAAATATTTTTAATTATGATGTATGTTATGCTTTAACACATATTGATATTATCTTGGGATGTCTTAATGTCTATTAAAATATTCTATAAAGATAATTTAAAATTATTATTCTCTAGTCTGTTTTGTTACTCTCATTTAAATTGCTTTTCTTTATTCATATATTTGAATGTATTTATGTGTGTATGTCTGTGTGTGAATGTATGTATGTATCTGCAATGGTGTACATTTGGTGGTTAGAAATTAAGCTGTGGGAGCTGATTTTCCACTTACACCGTGTGGAACACAGAGTTCAAACTCTGGATGTCAAACTTTACATGTATCTGCTAAGCCATCACATCAGCCTTAGATTTGGTAATTTGTTTTCCTAACTACTGATTAATTTAACTTAATATCTATGTATTTCATTACATGTATGTGAGGAATTATAGTACTGTTAATTACATGAATATTTGCAGGATTTTGCCTTCTATATATACTGGCTTCTAAAGTAGATTTATAGTCCATGATTCTTAAATTTAATATGAGATTATAAATTTAAGATTTCACTATTACAATTTTATTTTCAAAACATTATTTCCTTACTATTATGAACACTCAAGATAGAATATCGTTTCTATGTCATTGATAATTAAAAAATTATAATGATACGTGCCTCACACATTAAGCTCTCTTTTTGAAGATTCTTGAAATAATACATTAAAGATGGATGATGAATCACAATCCTACATTATGATGCAAAATTTTATATACTAATTTTATATTTTACTTACACAAAGAATAATGGGACATAAATTAATATTAATTCTGGAAAGTTTGATATTAATTCTATTCATCCATATGCTATAAGTCATTTTGTTTGGTTTGGGGAGCTATATTCAGAATTTTGGGAATATTCTTTCATAAACAATGTTTTATATAATTATTATCTAGTGTTTCTATGGTAGAAAAGAGAAAGCATTCAAAATATCTAACATAGTAAAGAAGAGAGCAGACAAAAAACAAAAGGGATGATATGATAGGAAATAGAGGAAGAACAGATTGAGAATTAATTCAAATTATATTTTTCTATAATTAAATATTCTTAGGAAATCTTTTTTATGTCTTAATGTCTGTTTTTCTCCACAAGTCTCCTAATTAACATGGAATCTACCAATCAAACAGATGCAATAGAATTTCTGCTCTTGGGCCTTTCAGATGATCCAGAGTTGCAGCCCATTCTTTTCGGACTGTTCCTGTTTATGTACTTGGTCACATTTCTGGGGAACCTAATTATAACCCTGACCATCAGTGCAGAGTCCCATCTCCATACCCCCATGTACTTTTTTCTCTCCAATCTATCCGTGGCTGATATCTGTATAAGCTCAACTACAGTCCCAAAGATGCTCTTGAACATCCAAACACAGGATCACAGAATAACTTACTCAGACTGCGTAACTCAGGCTAGCTTTGTCTTGCTTTTTGCTGGATTAGAAAATTGCTTGCTTGCAGCAATGGCCTATGACCGCTATGTGGCCATTTGCCACCCTCTGAGGTACACAGTTATCATGAACTCATGCTTCTGTAGTATACTTATTGTAGTATCCTTGGCTATTAGTGCTGTCAATGCACTACTGCTCAGTCTCATGGTGCTGCATCTGAATTTCTGCACAGAAGTTGAAATCCCACACTTCTTCTGTGAACTTGCTCAGATCATAAAGCTTGCCTGCTCAGATGCTCTCATAAATAATATTTTGATTTATATCTCAGCTTTCATGTTTGGTGGTATTCCTTTCTTCGGAATATTTCTTTCTTATACTGAAATTGTCTCCTCTGTTTTGAAAATTCCATCAAGGCAAGGAAGATATAAAGCATTTTCCACGTGTGGCTCTCACCTGTCAGTAGTTTCCTTGTTTTATGGGACAGGCTTAGGAGTGTACATTAGCTCTGCTGTTACTGAATCTCCCAGGAAGACAGCAGTTGCTTCAGTGATGTACTCTATTGTCACTCAGATGCTGAACCCTTTTATCTACAGCCTGAGGAACAGCGACATGAAAGAAGCTTTGAGGAAACATGTTGGAAGGATAGCTTCCATTGTATAACATGTTATCCTCTTTGGATGTAGATTCATTTGATAGAATTATGCCATAGTGGCTGGATTTCAAGGGACTCAGCATAACTATTTATTTTACTAATAAGAAATGAACAGGTAACACAAAGGCTAATAAGATCGACTTTGTCTTTCTTATTTTCTGGCTATGATTTTAGATTTTTTTTCACTCAGGCATAAAATTCTTCTATTTTTCAAAAGCAGGTTAACCCATCATGTCAGGGACCTATCCCCTTTCTTATTTACAAAATCTGGGCTCCTTTATTAAATCCAGAGTACTCTTCCAGGACAATAATGAAACATGCACTTAAAAAAATTCCTTCTCAGGTCTATCTGTACTGTGATGGCTTTGAAAAGAAAACGGTAGTTTGGACTGAATTCAGTTATTTTCCCCACCCTATCTGGATTTCCATGAGTGGACATAGCACTTGCTATGTCTCTTATAGATGCCTAGGAGTTCTTCAAGATGAATGTGGGTGAACAAACTCTTAATAACACATCTCTCCTATTTATATTGACAAGCTATATATGAATGTTTATGCAAATCCACTAGCTGATTATGAAATAAGCTTAGACTTTGCTTGGATTTTATTTCAGTGCTCCTAATCTTTCTTAGTTATGACCTGATACACAAGGTATTTTCTTCGTTGCTCAAGATACAAATTGGTAACTGGTATAATGAACCTTTTATTATATTAATCTAGGATTTATAATTTTGTATGTAAATAAACAAAATAATTTGCCTATTAATATATTAGAAATTAGTATATTTTAAGCATCAAAATTCAACAAGTTTATTCCATTTATTGAATCCATCAAAAAAATTTCCTGTGAGTTTGTTTTGCATTTACCCCATTGTAAACAGAATCACAGATGTTTTACTTTTAAATATGCTTTAGTTTATCAGTGTTATTATAAATAACTCACACCTAATAGATCTTTTGTCAAACTCCTACTTCCTTTCATCTGAATCACTTGTAGAGATTTTCTTACATATGAGGTATGTGGTATCATAGCATATGCAATTTACCAATTCTTGTTCTGTACTAAAAATTGTGGGAATATGCAGGTCTTATTTTAATATAAGTAATAATATTAATATTAACAAAACCTATAAATGAGCATAGAAATATATATATATATATATGTATATGTATATGTATATGTATATATATGTATATATATATGAGTAATGACAATCCCTAATATCAGGAAACTGCATGTAATTTAAGAAAATATATGATTGAAAATTGTTAATGTGTTAGGTGCACATAACATATATAATGAGAGACTTTTCTTAGACAATTACAACACACACATGCACGCACACATGTACACACACACACACATACACACACACATACACACACACACAAACAAATACACATACACTCACAAACAAACATTTACTCATGCCAGATATGTTATCCATGACAAAGTAAATTCTTAATAATCTTATATGGTTCAATAAGCTTGTATTGTGGTCACTAATGGGAGTATAGTTGAATAGTTGCTTGGTGCAGGACGACTCAAAGAAGCTTCAGCACTAAAAAGTTCATTCCAGCATAGATGAAGACTTTTAAAAGGTATAACCCCAATGTTACTGCATGATTATCAGGAAGATCCACAGTCCTGAGCACATGGTGGTTAGTGTCTATAGACCCAGCAGCTGATTTTTGATTCAATAACACTGGGAAAGATCTTCTGAATCTTGCAAATTTCAGGCTTCCCTGGCATGGAAATCTTATTTCCTTCCACATTCATAATGGTATCCACATTCAAGATAAATGAGATGTTTTTGTGTAGAGGAAATTACTGTATAACATAATAGAATATCATTGACTTTGAAAATCATCTGAGAACAATGAGTATCAATGCAAAACCTTATGGAAATTAAAGCAAGCCATACAAAGAGAAGAAGTGCCTGTGCTTTATTATTATAAGCTTTGTTAGAGTGACCTATACAAAAGTGGATACTCACGGTCATCTATTGGATGGAACACAGGGCCCCCAATGAACGAGCTAGAGAAAGCACCCAAAGAGCTAAAGGGGTCTGCAACCCTATAGGAGGAACAACAATATGAACTAACCAGTACTCCCAGAATTTGTGTCTCTAGTTGCATATGTAGCAGAGGATGGCCTAGTCGGTCATCAATGGGAGGAGATGCCATGTCTTGGAAAGATTATATGCTCCAGTACAGGGGAATTCCAGGGCCAGGAAGCAGGAGTGGGTGGGTTGTGGAGCAGGCTGTGCGAAGGGCGTAGGAGACTTTTGGAGAGGAAAGCAGGAAAGGGGATAGAATTTGAAATGTAAATGAAGAAAATATATAATAAAAAATTAAAGTCGGGTGTGGTGGCGCACACCTTTAATCCCAGCACTCGGGAGGCAAAGGCGGGTGGATTTCTGAGTTTGAGGCCAGCCTGGTCTACAAAGTGAGTTCCAGGACAGCCAGGACTACACAAAGAAACCCTGTCTCAAAAAAGAAAGAAAGAAAGAAAGAAAGAAAGAAAGAAAGAAAGAAAGAAAGAAAGGAAGGAAGGAAGGAAGGAAGGAAGGAAGGAAGGAAGGAAGGAAGGAAGGAAGGAAGGAAGGAAGAAAGAAAGAAAGAAAGAAAGAAAGAAAGAAAGAAAGAAAGAAAGAAAGAAAGAAAGAAAGAAAAGAAAGAGTGACCTAAATGTAGAATGTAGAATAAAAGAGATTAACCTGGGTGGGAGGATTCAGTGGGTGAAGGGGACTGGATTTGATATGTCCACTGACTATATTTATAGAAATGTATAAAATTTCTTTTGTATATACAAAACATATGTGTTAATTAAAAAATACAAACAAATCATTTCTGCTATCAAATTCTTACTCCAGTGATATCCTAATATTCAATATTTTTGTAAAAAGAAAACTGAAAGTTATATTTTCCATGTCTTAAATTCACTACTTTCTCCCTGTAGTTAATCAAATAAGACCTCCCTCCAGAATATTAAGAAATGGAGTTTTAATATTTACAGACTTCTCTTCATCCTTCAGCAAGAGATGAATCACAAACTGTTCCTTTGTACTCAGAGTTTTATCATCACTTACAATTTATTGTTTCCTAAATGCCAACATCTGCTTTGTCTTTCAAGATCTCCCATAATTTAGAGTTTATGCAACCTCATAGCCTATTGCTTAACTTTCCATTTGAAGTATTTTTCTCATCTGTGTAAACTTCTGCCCCTGGAAGTTCTCTGCTTCATCTTCAAACGTAATTCCCTCCAAGTCCTCCAAGATATTCTTTATCCCCCTAAGAATCTCTCATTATATTCTTTCTCTATCTCTCCTTCAAGAAAAAAATAAAGCACAATAAAAGGCAAACAACTAAAAATAAAAAATAACATAAAATAGCAAAATAAAATAAAGGTACACACACACACACACAAACACACACACACAAAATGAAGATTTTGTAGTGACCAACAGCCCTTGAGTGTAAACTTGGAACCTCATTGTTATTCCCAGGGAAACACTGACTTTGCTGATTCCCAGAGTTTTCACTAATGCAGCAGTTTTCTGTAAAGCTAATGATGTAATGCAACTGAGATTCCACAATATCAAGTGATGGAACCTTTAAGTGCTGATTAAGCCATGGGAAGTAAGTTGACTCTACTGTACCCCTACAAAATCTAAACACAGTCTTCCCAATTTGTAAGCTTCAAGTTTAAGGAATAAGCTTGGAAGCTCTGACCAATCCCTATACTAAGGAGCCAATGTATTTTACATTTAATAATGGGATCCCAACCACAAGAACTAAGAGCCAATAAATGTGCTGTGTGTTACATTATATTTGGTATTGTGTTAAAGCTGTAAAGAGTAAACTAGTATAATCTGTTTCAAAACATTTATTCCTATCTATTTCAATTTTTGAGGTGAATCAACACTATTTTTATTATTTGAATATTGCAAATGTATACAATATATTTTGATAACATATCCATTCTGTCATTTCCTTCATAGAATATTTTCTTGTTTAGTCCCCATCACTTTTCCCTCTCAAATTCATGTTCTCTTTGTTTCTACTGAGTCTAATTCATGCTGTTTGTGTTTTAACATAGAATCATTAACTGGGATATGGACAATTATCAGTAGCCAGCCAACAAAGAGAGTGGTCTCTGCTCTCCAAGGAGCCCACACTTACATTAGAACATTAGAAGTTCCTCTCAATGTGAATATATTTTCCTTAATTTTTTGAACCATTGTATCATCCATTATAACATAAAACAGGTCCAGATATGGTCACAGTTGCTAGTCAGTTTGCAAGTTCTAAACTCAAATTAGTGATTCCTATGGTAATAATTTTAATGTAAATATTGAATACAATTCACCCATGGGTAGCTTTTAGCATTAGCTTTTCATAAACTTGGCTTGAGCACCAAATAATTAGGGAGAGAGAACTTCAACTGAGAAAATTTCTCCATCAGCTTGAACTTTTACTACTATGTATATTTTCTTTATTACTGTTTGATGTAAGAGAGCTCAGGCCAGAGGCGAGTAGGAATTAAAGCTTACTTGCAGATGTTATGGGGTGTATGAAAAAACAGGCTGAGCAAACTGTAAAATCAGGGAAGTAAACAACATTGTTCCATAATCTTTGCTCTAGGTTTCTGCCTTAAATTTATTCAGACTTTTCACCATGATAAACTATGAGCTCTATGATTAAATAGGCCCCTATCTGCAAATGTTGATTTTGGTCATGGTGTAGAATATAGCATAAAAATTTAAAAAATAAAGGAAACATACCTCAATTTCTCCCTTGTGGTCTTTCTGAAACCATAAATCTTCCCTTTGACCAAGAAATTCCGATGCAGTAATTCACTCCTTACTTAAATAAGGAAGTTTTGCCTTTGATATTGCCTTTAATAAATTAAATTGTTTCATGGCTTGTGGCATGTATCTTTTTTTACGAAGAGGTGTTGATGCAGTGACTTTTCTTTTTAGTTGTTGAATGTTGTGGTAATACCTAACCACTGTTAGTGTCAATATTCTACAGTCAGGGTGTTTGGTACTATATAAATGAAGAAGGGGAGCATAGATTATCTTTGATTTTCTGTGTGGATTTGTGAGATTAGCTTCTTGAGTTACTGTCTCAACATATTTGAAACTATGATTTGTGAACTGGAAACAAGCTATTCAAGCCCTTCCACTTATTAGCTGTTTTGGGTCAGAAAATTTTATCATATCAACAAAAGTCAAAATGCAATGGGGAGTTATTTCTTCTTTCTTTCATAATTGGCTTCATACATTCCACCAACAGTAAAATAGAAACACAGCAAAAACATTAGTCCTGGTGGACAAATCCACCACTTATATGCTAGAAACTGAGGAACTGTCCTGTGTTCTGAAAGAAATACTAGGTCTTGGCCTCTGAACTAACTTTCAAGCAAAGGAAAATATTTATTATAAAATTCTAGACAAAATAAAACATTTAAACATCTAACCATGGTGCTAAAACATTGAAGTCCCCATCTCTATTGGTTAGCATGCACCTGTCTCTTGATGAATGTGTGTTACTCAGTGTTCATGAAAGATAAAGCATACATAAAATACTTCTGAATACGTATATCCATAAAAATTTAATTTAACTTCATGAATTCTATAAATTTTATGAATATACAAAGAGATTGAACACTGCTCAACCAATGAGCTGGTCACTCAATCAAGCAAAGGAGATTGAAAATTCTATAAAGTATATATTAGGACAAAACTCTATCTTACAATTCAATAGAAGATATATTTTTCACATGTAGATAAATAAGCAAAAGTAATATTACCAAATGCTTCCATGGTATTAACCATCAGAACTTTCAATTTTATCATATTATAACAAGTATGAAATAGATAATTTATTTATTATGCTATACAAATGCAGCAGGAACAGATAAAGTAACTTCTAATATTATTTAAAGTCAGGTGTTCTGTGACCATACAATAGGAATAAAAAGATAAAATCAAAGGAGAAAACAAAGAAAGTGCACGAAGTATTTGAAATGCATGTGAGCTAGTACTAAAGGTTTTCACATGATTCTTCCTAATGACTGAATAATCCAAAAATAGGTGTTCTTTCATGAGTGTTGTTCCTCAAGGATTCCAGCTGCCCCAAGTTCCCACAGTGATGACAAAGCTAAACTTATGAAACGCTGTAGATATTGAAGAAACAAAGGTCTCAGGACATCCATATATTCTGTGACCAAATTCAGCAGCCATACTGAGGTAAATAGGCAGCATAGTCTTCTCTTCTTTGAGGAACCAGAATTCATTGCTATTTTCTATTTCTTACATTTGTAGCTTCCATCGGCTTCATTCTTTTCCAATAATTAACCAAGGATGCTTGTTTTTTGATCATGCTAAGGATATCTGTACTCTATTAGATTATGCTTCATTGCTGAGACATATTTCCTGTTATTTTTCTTTGGGAATAAGATTATGAAGACATACAATAGTGGACTGGATTGGTTCATTTATGAAACTTCTGCTTTATTTACCTTACTTATCATACTTTCATAACAGTATATGAGAACATTTCATTATTCTAGTGTTTTGTTTTTGCTTTTGTTTTTTTGTTTTTGTTTTGTTTTGTTTTTTGTTTTTTTGTTGTTTTGTTTTTTGTTTTTGTTTTTGTTTTGGTGTCTAGTTATGACTTTCATACTCTCTGATTTTTTTTATTTTTATATATTTTTTAAAAATTTTTATTAGATATTTTCTTCATTTACATTTCAAATGCTATCCTGAAAATCTGTTAGACCCTCCCCCCACCCTGCTCTCCAACACACCCACTCCTGCTTCTTGGCCCTGGTGCTCCCCTGTATGGGGCATATGAAGTTTTCAAGACCAAGGGGCCTCTCTTCCCAGTGATGGCCAACTAGGCCATCTTCTGCTACATATGCAGCTAAAGGCATGAGCTCTGGGGAAGAGACTTCCCCATCCAGGGATCCATCTCATATACAACTACCAAACCCAGATACTATTGCACATGCCAGAAAGATTTTGCCAAAAAGACTCTGATACAGCTCTCTCTTGTGAGGCTATGCCAGTGCCTGGCAAATACAGAAGTGGATGCTCACAGTCATCTATTGGATGGAACACAGGGCCTAGAATGGAGGAGCTAGAGAATTTACCCAATTAGCTGAAGGGGTCTGCAACCCTATAGGAGGAACAACAATATGAACTAACCAGTACTCTCTGACTTTAATTTGGGCTAAATTTAAAACATTTTCAGAATTCTCAATTATGCACTTAACTTAGAATGCAAATATATGAGCATATAAGACCAGGTTGTTATTGGTTTTCACTTCCAGACACTTATTCCCCACTGCTCAGTGGGTCTTTTTCTGAAATTATACTCTAAGAAATTACAGAAAGATGATAAAGGAGATACCAAGATAATGCCTATGTTTATCTGTATCCCTGCTTACATCATGGAATATTTTAAAAATGAAAGCCCAAACAATACCCAAAGAAATAAGAATGAATATAGGTTTCCAGAATTCTCTGACCTGATACTCTGCAATCAGAATTCTTAAACTTAGTATATATAATAAATCAACATAATATAGCTGTTAGATTATGGACTATTCTTTAACTTTCTAAGGAATGAAGGGTTTGCTTTAATTTCTTTAAACATATAATTTTAGACTAATATACATGAATATATTTCTCAATTTTACATATACATGTACATACATCTACAAATTTATTTTTAAAATGTTTGCAAACCATTGTTATTTCCATCCTCTTTACTGTATAACATCATTTATCTACCATCCCTGGAATACCTGGCAGTTGAATTTTTTTGTTTTCCTTGAGCATACTTGTTCAAACCAAAGAGGACAGAAAGAAGCATCTCCATGTCTGTCCTACATTCTTTTTTTAAAAAAATTATTTTATTAGGTATTTTCTTCGTTTACATTTCAAATGCTAGACCAAATGTCCTCTATACCCTCCCCCAACCCTGCTCCCCTGCCCACGCACTCCCACTTCTTGGCCCTGGCATTCCCCTGTATGGGGACATTCCCCTGTACTGTATAAAGTTTGCAAGACCAAGGGGCTTCTCTTCACAATGATGTGGAATCTAAACTTGCCATCTATCTCTGCCCTAAGTTTCCCCTATAATCAAACAGAACTGAACAAACCAATGACTTCATTGTCAAGTGATGTTCCCTTAGCTCACATTGTGGATGCTGATGACATACATATGAGATACTTGGTATTTTAAATTCAGAATGATATTTTAGAACATAAGTATGGATTGAACCTATGAAGAATTTAGATTCTGAACACATCAAAGTATCACATATATGAAGGTCAAGTGAATCCTGAACAACTAAACAAAATTTAATCATTGATATATTAATTTAAAGTATAATATGGTTTACAAGTTGCACAAAAACGTTAGAAAACAAAACCAAACGCTAATAGAGATATCTATAAAGCTTGACAGAGTGGTATTAAAATATTCAAAATAACCTTGAGTTTCTGTAGTGATTACTTACTGGTAAAGAGTGTAGACAACTTTTGTGGAAGACCTGAGTTTGAGTTCCAGCAATAATTTCAGGCAGCTTACAATAAGCTAAAACTCCAGTACCAGGAATATTCAAGCCCTCTATTTTCACCAGATAATTACACTCATGTGCACACACACACACACACACACACACACACACACACACACAGAGAGAGAGAGAGAGAGACAGAGAGACAGAGAGACAGAGAGACAGAGAGACAGAGAGACAGAGAGACAGAGACAGAGACAGAGAGGATAGCTTTAAAATGATATCCTACTTTTGTTTTTTGTTATCAGTTATTTTATTTTATTTTTTACATTTCAAATGGTATACCCCATTCCAATTTCCCTACTGCAAAACCTCTATTCCATACCCCTCTCCCCTGCTTCTATGAGGGTGCTCCCCCACCCACCCACTCAAGCATCGCTGCCCTAGCATTCTCCTACACTGGCGTATTGAGCCTTCACAGGGCCAAGGGCTTCCCCTTGATTGATATTGATACCATATAATGTCATCCTCTGCTACATATGCAGCTGGAACCATGGGTCTCTTCAATCCTTTAAAATATCAGAGTTAAAATCTGCAAAGTGTTCAGATTGCTACACTTTATCAAAACAAAAATTTATTCAAGGCAGAGACTCTTATGGCTTTAAATAAAACAAATTGAAATAGAGAATGTCTGAGTGAAATACCATATTTTAAATAATGTTTAAGTTTCTATTGCAGAGTAGGATGATAAAAGTTGAAATCTATAATTATTTACCTTAAAATGATACTAATTGGTCCCTAATTGTTCCCATTGACAATGTACTTTGCCTTACAGAAGCTTTCCAATTTTATGAGGTCCCATTTATGAATTCTTCATCTTAGATTCTGAGCCATAAGTGTTCTGTTTAGGAAATTCTCTCCTGTGCCACTAAGTTCCAGGCTCTTTCCCACTTTCTCTTCTATTGGAACAAATGAGCAACTTATAGATTGGGAAAAAATCTGCACTATCCCCACATCTGATAGAGGGCTAATATCCAAAATATATAAAGTAGTCAAGAAGCTAACCACGAAAAAAAATCTAAAATGGGGCATATAACTAAACAGAGAATTCACAACAGAGTATTCTCAAAGGGCTGAGAAGCACCTAAAATTTTTTTGAAGTCCTTAGTGATCAGGGAAATGCAAGTTAAAATGACCCTGATATTCCACCTTATACAAATCAGAATGGCTAAGATCAAAACATCAGGGGACAACATATGAGGAGAGGATGTGGAGAGAGAGGAACACTCTTCCAATACTAGTGGGATTGCCAACTGGTAAAACCCCTCTGGAAATCAATCTGGAGATTCCTCAAAATATTGGAAATAGAAAAACCAGCTACGCTACTCTTGGGTCTATACCAAAAAGATGCCCCACCATGCCACAGGGGCACATGTTCCATTATGTTCATAGTGGTCTTGTTTGCGATAGACAGAAGCTGGAAACAACCCATGTGTACTGCAATTAAAGAATGGATACAGAAAATGAGGCTCATTTACACAATGGAATACTACTCAGCTATTAAGAACTTTTTCCCACTTAAATCCATTGACTATCCTTTTAGTAATATATATTAATTAGTATATTAATTTAGTAATATATATATATATGTGTGTGTGTGTGTGTGTGTGATTCATGTTTCTTAATGTATTTGCTTTTCTAGATTTGTATACATATTGAAATTAATAAATTTGTAAGTTTTTACTTGGTTCTGATTGTATGGCATATATAACATATATGATAAATTATGATAAGAAATCATTATCATTACAGAAAAACAAATAACTGATAAATCACATAATATATTTAGAGATTTTTTTTTGGTTAATATGATATATAGAAGACAACAACAAAACAGACATTTTTACTCACCAGGAATTCTGTCTCTATGAAACACATGAGTAGTTCAAGTCCCATCAATTTAAAAATATCAGGGAAGTCTTGATTCCTTAGTAATGAGCTTTCGTAAGGCTTCTTTCATGTCTTTATTCCTTAAGCTATAGATAAAAGGGTTCAACATTTGAGGGAGCACTGTGTACATAATATATGACACTGCAGTTGTCTGAGGGAAAACAGTAATTGAAGAGCTAATATAAACTCCAACTCCTGCACCATAAAATAAAGAGACAACTGAAAGGTGAGACCCACAAGTAGAAAAGGCTTTGTACTTTCCTCTAAGGGAAGATATTTTCAAAATAGAAGAGACAATTCGAGTATAAGAAAAAAATATTCCAAAGATTGGAATTCCACCAAATATAAATATTGCAAGATATATGAGGATATAATTGATGAGAGTATCAGAACAGGAGAGCTTGATGACTTGAGCAAGTTCACAGAAGAACAGAGGAAGTTCATTATTTGTGCAAAATGATAGTCGCAATACCATCAGACACTGGAATAAGCTGTTCACAATACTAAGGATCAGGGACAGTAGAATTAACAGATCACAGAAGTGGGGATTCATAATTATTGTGTAATTCAGGGGATGACAAATAGCTGCATAGCGGTCATATGCCATTGCAGCAAGGACACAGCTTTCTACCAAAGCAAAATTCAGAACAAAGCAAGCCTGAATGAGGCAACCTGTATAACTGATGCTCTGGTCCTGTGTGTGGATGTTCTTCAGCATATTTGGAATGGTAGTTGTGCTTAGGCAGATATCAGCAAATGAAAGATTGGAGAGAAAGTGATACATCGGTGTTTGTAGATGGGAGTCAGAGCTGACAGCAATGATGATGAGCAAATTTCCCAGAATTGTAACCAGATATATAAACAGGAAGAGGCCAAATATGAGGGGCTCCATTGTAGGATCATTGGTTAGCTCAATCAGATAAAAGTAATATGCACCTGTTTGGTTTCCAGGTTCCATGTTGCTTACCAACCTAATAGAAACAGAAAGTAAAATCAAATGTAGGGTCACCATGCTTCAGCATCACTTGGGGACATCTTAGTGATAAAAGTTTTACTCTAAATTCATATATATATATATATATATATATATATATATATATATATATGGAATTTTTTGTACAATTACACACATGTGGATTTCAGAACAGAAATTTTAAGAGTTGGTCATCTCCTTTTGAAACTTGAATCCTGAGGCCAGAACTCCAGGTGTCAGCCTTGGCAGCAAGAATCTTTCCCTGATAAGTAATTTTGCAAGCACAAAATATTTTCTTTTGTAAAACTGTATACTTAACGAAGATTTTCCTTTTCTGCAAGGTAAAATAATGTAGAGCAAATATTTTCATGTACAAACTTCTCCATCACTTCATCTTTCTTTTATTGCTCTTTGATAAAGACCAATTTAAATAACGTTAAAAACATTTTCATTCAGGAAAGTACTTTCTACTTTCAATAATGGAAAATTTATATTCTCTGAAAGAGTAAATCCCCTTCATTCTATTAGGGACAGCACTTATATGACAATGACATAATTAAAATAATACCATTTTCCATCTATAAGAATCTGACAGCATAATCTTTAGTAAACAGAGTTTGTAAACATATGAAACAATCCAAAAATGTCATATTTATTGTTATTAGGCAGTTAAATGTGATGCACTGATAATTTCTGTGTTTTGTTTACAAAACAATCTCTAATTTAAAAGGGAAATAACAACAAAATGACAACATTTTTTGAAATGTATCTTTTACCTTCAAACAAATATCAATAATAATAGATTTATTTACTGTTTTCATAAATAATCCACCATAGTTGGCATTTCTCCCTTAATGTGTGCTATTTACCTACCCCTGTATTTTATTTCATACCTATAGCCATCTTTCTGCTTTTAATGTCTCATTTGTTCTATTATCCTTTCATCCTTCACCATAACCTCTATTTCATGTTGTCTTTTTTCTATTTTTATGAGCTGTCCCTGTCTTAAATGTGTATGTACATATGCACACACATATATATGTATATGTGCATGTGTATATGTATATGATGTATACTTATACATATAAGTATATATATGTATGTATACATGTATTTAAATGATAGATATGAGAGACTTTATTTCACTGATTTAGATGCCCTTATCTTTATGAGATAGAATTTTGATGTGTGCCCAGTATAGCTTGTACTCACCTTCTTGTCCAGGTTACTACTATTCCTTTCCATCGTGAATGCCTCCACAATGAACATAATACAAGACATTCTGTGGATATTATACAAAGACCTTTAGCTATATACCCTGGTTCTATGCAGATGGATTGGTTTTACATGGTAGTACCATTTTTAATTTTTGTGAAAAACCTGCATACTGTTTTCCATATTAAGTGTTCTAGCTTAACTCCCACTATCAAAGAAAAAGGGCTTCTCTTTCTTTTTATCCTTATTGACATTTTGTCAGTGAAACACATTTTCAAACTTCAACTCATACATTTATTCTGGTAAGCATTGGGAATAAAATGAAAAGGAGGTTTAGCTTTTCTATCACTAAAAAAATACATAGCACAGGAAATGAGAAATATTGAGAATAAAATAATGTGGTATTTAAGAAGTGTTCTCCAAAACTGTTTTCCACTTAGATGTGGAAAGTTATATCTAATTGAACGTTCTTACATTTTCTACCACCCTATCTACAGAAGATAAACCTTAGATACGTATGAGTATGAGCAAAATATGTTAAGTTCAGAATACATAGGCTATTTTTTATGTAGCACATATAAAACACTCAGGATCTTACCACTCATGTCCCTGTAGTCAAACAGTATATTCATTCTTGTAATATAGAAGTAGCTAATCAATTAGATTTTAATTGGTATAATTGGGAACTGAGAAAACCATTATGAAACAGACTGCAGCATACAACTTTTCAAACAATCAGATGTGGGTACTGTTTGTACACTGGCAAATAGCTTATTGAATGTACTAGTCATTTTCCCATTCATTCACATTAAACTATTCACACTGAATATGAAGAAATATTTGCTTATTGAGCTTCACCATATCTTGATAAACACCGTAAGAATATTTCATTACTAGAAGTAAATAGCATGAAAGTACTCAGCAGCACCCAACATATAAGACCACTATTCTGTCTTTGTTGTCTGAGTTTCTGATTTTCTTGTATCAATTCTCACACAAAGATTCATAACCTCATTTTGAAAGGATAATATGTGATAGAAATTGAAAAACTTAGAACAGATAACTTATGTAGATTGAAAATTATAAAAAATCGAAGGAGTGACTATATGTTAAAATACCTTTTGGGAGGCTCTTCATTTGAATACTAAGACTGGAAAATAAATGAAATAAATATTATGTAGGTCCGTTTGTATGAAACCATATAGGAAATAAAATGAATGGTATCATGAGTGATTTACATAGTTATATCTTACCTAAACAAAACATTACTGAGGACTTAATTTGATCAGAAGTAGCTACAAAATCTTACCTTTATAGTGAAAGTAGAAAATATGCAAGTTTGGAGAAACAAAGGAAAGTCACCAGTGTTCTTCCCTGAATTGAACAGACCTATTGACTGAATGGGCTCTTGATTCTACTGTTTCTGTCTCCCCAAGGTCTTAATAT
Source organism: Mus pahari (assembly GCF_900095145.1). Taxonomy (NCBI): domain Eukaryota; kingdom Metazoa; phylum Chordata; class Mammalia; order Rodentia; family Muridae; genus Mus; species Mus pahari. The sequence goes on along the minus strand of NW_018392442.1, from coordinate 36,345 downwards.
CCAAAATTGTTCATTAGAGTAACTCTTACAATACATTTCTCATCTCCTGAGTGCCTATCCTTAAAGGGAGAGAGAGAGAGAGAGAGAGAGAGAGAGAGAGAGAGAGAGAGAGAGAGAGAGTAGAAATGATTTCATCATCACTGATGTTATGATTTCATTGAGAGATTTTAATCACTGAGTTTTTTTTTATCCATGTGTACATTTATTTATATTTTTTAGGAGATAATTATGTCATTTGTCCCACACTATTTATGACTCTAATCTTTTTATATACCTCCAAAACTCTCTTTTAAACTAATGACCTGTTTTTATTAATTGATATATATGAACACATGCATATTTCTAAATACAATATACTCAGTCTATATAATACTATACTGTATGCATATTTTCAAGACTGATCAATTGGTATTAAATACCAATTGATTTC
>NW_018392442.1:2548-30095 GCF_900095145.1 Mus pahari | reverse complement strand
AGTTGGAAGATCTTCTAGGTATATGCCCAGAAAAGGTATTGCTGGGTCCTCCAGTAGTATTTATCAGGTTTAGAATTTCTCTGGTGAAATTTTTAGGGTCACATATATATACTATTATATCATCTGCAAATAGTGATATTTTGACTTCTTACTTTCCAGTTTATATCTCCTTCATCTCCTTTTGTTGTTTAATTACTCTGGCTAGGACTTCGAGTATTATATTGAATAGTTAGGGAGGAAGTGGGCCGCCTTGTCTAGTCCCTGATTTTAGTGGGATTGTTTCCAGCTTCTCTCCATTTAGTTTAATGTTAGCTACTGGTTTGCTGTATATTGCTTGTATTATGTTTATTTATGGGCCTTGAATTCCTGATCTTTCCAAGTCTTTTTTATCATGAATGGATGTTGGATTTTGTCAAATGCTTTGTCAGCATCTAACAAGATGATAATGTGGTTTTTGACTTGATTTCATTTATATATTGGATTACATTGAGGATTTCCAAATATTAAACCAAACCTCCATGCCTTGAATGAAGCCTACTTGATCATGATTGATGATTTTTTTGATGCGTTTTTTGGATTCAATTAGCAAGAATATTATTGAGTATTTTTCATCGATATTCATAAGGGAAATTGGTCTGAAGTTCTCTTTCTTTGCTGGAGCTTTAAGTGGTTTAGGAATCACAGTAATTGTTGCTCCATAGAACGAATTGGATAGAGTAACTTCTGTTTCTATTTTGTGGAATAGTTTGCGGAGTATTGCAATTAGGTCTTCTTTGAAGGTCTGATAGAACTCTGCACTAAACACAACAGGTCCTAGGCTTTCTTTGGTTGGGAGACTATTAATGACTGCCTCTATGACTTTGGGGGCTATGTGATTGTTTAAATCATTAATATGATCCTGATTTAACTTTGGTACCTGGAATCTGTCTAGATATTTGTCCATTTCATCCAGGTTTTCCAGTTTTGTTGAGTATAGCCTTTTGTAGTAGGATGTGATAATGTTTTGGATTTTCTCATTTTCTGTTGTTATATCTCTCTTTTCATTTCCGATTTTCTTAATTAGGATACTGTCCCTGTGCCCTCTAGTTTGTCTGGGTAAGGGTTTATCTATCTTGTTGATTTTCTCAAAGAACCAGATCCTGGTTTGGTTGGTTCTTTGAATAGTTCTTTTTGTTTCCACTTGGTTGATTTCACCTCTGAGTTTGATTATTTCCTGCTGTCTACTATTTTGGGTGAATTTGCTTTCTCTTGTTCTAGAGCTTTTAGGTGTGCTGTCAAGCTGCTAGTATATGCTCTCTCTAGTTTCTTTTTGGCAGCATTCAGAGCTATGAGTTTTCCTCTTAAGAATGTTTCACTGTGTCCCATAATTATGGGTGTGTTGTGGCTTCATTTTCATTGAACTCTAAAAAGTCTCTAATTTCTTTCTTTATTTCTTCCTTGACCATGGTATCATTGAGTAGAGTGTTATTCAGCTCTCATGTGAATGTTTGCTTTCTATTATTTATGTTGTTTTTGAAGATTAGCCTTAGTCTGTGGTGATCTGATAGGATGCATGGGATAATTTCAATATTTTTGTATCTGTTGAGGCCTGTTTTGTCACCAATTATATGGTTAATTTTGGAGGAGGTACCATGAGGTGCTGAGAAGAGTGTATATCATTTTGTTTTAGGAAAAAATGGTCTGTAGATATCTGTTAAATCCATTTGTTTCATAACTTGTGTTAGTTTCAGTGTGTCTCTGTTTAGTTTCTATTTCTAGGATCTGCCCATTGATGAGAGTGGGGTGTTGAAGTCTCCCACTCTTATTGTGTGAGGTGAAATGTGTGATTTGAGCTTTATTACAGTTTCCTTAATGAATGTGACTGCTCTTGCATTTGGAGAATTGAGAGTTCATCTTGGAAGACCTTACCTTTGATGACTAAAAAGTGTTCTCCCTTGTCTTTTTTGATAACTTTCATTTGGAAGTTAATTTTATTTGATATTACAATGGCTACTCAAGCTTGCTTCTTCAGACAATTTGTTTGGAAATTTTTTTCTAGCCTTTCACTCTGAGGTAGTGTCTGTCTTTTTCCTTGAGGTAGATTTCTTTTTTTTTTTTTTTCATTTTGTTTTTTCTTTTTGTAGAGACAGGGTTTCTCTGTGTAGCCCTGGCTGTCCTGGAACTCACTTTGTAGACCAGGCTGGCTTCGAACTCAGAACTCCAACTGCCTCTGCCTCCTGAATGCTGGGATTAAAGGCATGTACCACCACGCCTGGCCCTGAGGTGGGTTTCTTGTAAGCAATAAAATGTTGGGTCCTGTTTGTATAGCCAGTTTGTTAGTCTATGTCTTTTTATTGGGGAATTGAGCCCTTTGATATTAAGAGATATTAAGGAAAAGTAATTGTTGCTTCCTATTATTCTTGTTGTTAGAGATGGGATTCTGATCTTGTAGCTGTCTTCTTTTAGGTTTGCTGAAGGATTACTTTCTTGCTTTTTCTAGGGTTTAATTTCTGTACTTGTGTTGATTTTTTTCCCTTTATTATCCTTTGAGGGGCTGGATTAATGGAAAGATGTTGTTCGAATTTGGTTTTGTCATGGAATACTTTGGTTTCTCTATATATGGTAATTGAGAGTTTTGCTGGGTATAGTAGCCTGGGCTGACATTTGTGTTCTCATAGTGTCTGTATAACATCTGTTCAGGATCTTCTGGCATTCATAGTCTCTGGTGAGAAGTCCGGAGTAATTCCAATAGGCCTGCCTTTATATCTTACTTGACCTTTTTCCTTTATGCTTTTAATAATCTATCTTTATTTTGTGCATTTTTAGTTCAGATTGTTATGTGTTGGGAGGAATTTCTTTTCTGGTCCAGTTTATTTGGAGTTCTGTCGGCTTCTTGTATGTTCATGGTCATCTCTTTCTTTAGGTTAGGGAAGTTTTCTTCCATCATTTTGTTGAAGATATGTAGTGGCCCTTTAAGTTGAAAATCTTCATTCTCATTTATATCTATTATACTTATGTTTGGTCTTTGTATTGTGTCCTGGATTTCCTGGATGTTTTGGGTTAGAATCTTTTTGCATTTTGCATTTTCATTGATTGTTGTATCCATGTTCTCTATGTTATCTTCTGAACCTAAGATTTTTCTCTTCCATCTCTTGTTTTCTGTTGCTGTTGCTCCCATCATTGGTTCCTGATTTCTTTCCAAGGATTTCTATCTTGGGAGTTTTCTCCCTTTGGGTTTTCTTCATTGTTTTTACTTCCATTTTTAAATCTTCGGTGGTTTTGTTCAATTCCATAACCTGTTTGGTTGTGTTTTCCTATAATTCTTTAAGAGATTGTTGTGTTTCTTCTTTAAGTACTTCTATCTGTTTAGCAGTGTTTCCCTTTAATTCTTTAAGGGATTTTTTCTGCTTCCTCTTTAAGGACTTCTACCTGTTTAGCAGTGTTCCCCTTTATTTCTTTAAGTGACTTATTAATGTCCTTCTTAAAATCCTCTACCAGCACCATGAGATATGATTTTAACTCTGAATCTTGTTTTTTGGGTGTGCAGGATTTACTGTGGTAGGAGTGCTGGGTTCTGGTGATGGTGAGTGGTCTTGGTCTGTTAATATGATTCTTATGTTTGCCTTTTGACATCTGGTAATCTCTGGTGTTAGTTGTTGTAGCTATTTGTGGCTGGAGCTTGTTCTTCCTGAGATTCTGTTAGCCTCTGACAGCACTCCTAGAAGTCCAACTCTCTCCTGAGTCTCAGTGGTCAGAGACTTCTTCTTGCAAGGAAGGTGCACAGGGGTCCAGAGCTCAGCTCTGCCTCCTGGGTGAAGATGAAAGCCCGAAGGAACTCTGTCCAAGAAGCTTTGTTGCTTCTGCAGGCTGTGCACTCTCCTGAGCAGACCTGTCTCTGGGGGACCAGGAATAGATGATGGTGTTCTCACCCGATCCAGGAGTCAGAGCCTTCCCTGGAGGCAGACTCTCCTCTGTCAGGTAAATTGTGAAGAGGTCCGGGTCTCAGCTCTGCCTCCTGGCTGAAGTTGAAGGCCAGAAGGGACCCTGTCCAAGAATCTATGTAGCTGGGCATGGTGGCACATGCCTTTAATCCCAGCACTTGGGAGGCAGAGGCAGGCAGATTTCTGAGTTTGAGGCCAGCCTGGTCTATAAAGTGAGTTCCAGGACAGCCAGGACTACACAGAGAAACCCTGTCTCAAGACAAACAAACAAACAAAAATCAAAACAAAACAAATCTATGTTGCTTCTGCAGCCAGCACACTCTACTGCCAGAATATTGATTTTTAATAAATATGTGCTATAACTGTTAGAAAAATCTAAATGATGGAGTATTTCTCAACTGAAAAATAATAGTAAATTATTGCCACAAACGAATGAGTCTGAAAATTCATGGGTGGAATAAAATTAAATAAGCAAAAGTAATTTGACAATTCAAAAAAGGAAACATTTTATAGATTGTAAATAATTCATTAATTTTTTTACTGTTTGATATAGATAGAGATAAATAGCTATATTTATACATGAATGTCAAACTGAGTAATGTTGAACAATTTAAATAATTTAGCTTATTATGGGAAAACTGAAAGTCTGGCATGGCCTTACTTGTGATGAAATGACACTGTTCCCTCCCCTGGGATGTATCCAGCAGGAGTGGACCTCCAGGGTTGTCAATGACTATTGTGGGAATAAGGCTTGTATGTATAATAATATATATATATTTTTTATGTTCTTCCTTCAAAGAATGCTCTCCATGTTAATATTAGTAACCAGTGATCCTCAAAGACAGCAAGACTCCTGGAGGCATTGGTGTGGCTAAAGTCTCAGCTAAATGGTAAACAATGTGAGTTTCAGAATAGCCCTTAGGATTGTGGGAAAAAAGCCTCTAAAATATGGGTTCAAAAATATATAATTTCTCAACAAACAAGGATGCAATATGAATTATATGAAGGGCTTCACAAATCTAAAATCAGCTGTGCCATAAGCCAACTTGTCAGAATAATACTAAAGAAGGAAACAGAGATATAGGGAGTAATGCTCATAGGAGGTCTCATTCATCTAAACTTTTTGTTTATGCTTACAAAAGCAGATAGACTCCTCAGACCAGGGTCAGTCATTGACAGAGCAAGGTGTAGTAGAAATGGTAATTTCAGGAAAGGATCCCACAGAGCTAGCTTATGGTCTATGCTAAAAAGAGGCAGGTAAATCTCTGAATTCTTCTGCAATGTTAAAGAAAATGTGTGCTTGCTCTCTCCTAAGAATTAGGTGGCTGGAGTCACAGGGTGCTGATTCATAGGATAATGAAAAGGAAATCTTGAGTGAATGAATGGACTGATATGTAAAATAGAAGAGTGGGCTTGTCTAACTAAAAGGGGGTCCTGAGAAAGAGGGGAAGGGGAAGATCCACACCCTGCCAGAGTTCCACTTATTCTCTGGTCAGTCAGGTGTGGAAGGGCTGCTATCTACCTTCCACTCATCCCTGGGTGGGCATCTAAGCCTCTGAACCACTCTTTGGGGGGGGGAGGGTGGCAAAGGTGCAGCCCTACCTGGGAGGCCTGGAGCTACTTTCCTAAAGCCCCAGGGAGCCCAGGTGTTACTTTGCTAAGGCCACCAGGGTTATAGAAAGGAGGGATGAGGGAAGAGTTTCCCAACACCAGGGAGAGTGAGCCCAGCAGATCTGACTGGAGCAGAGATTCTCTATGGTTTTAGAGCTTTATTGTAGAAATGCAGGGGAAGAGAGAAGGGAGAGAAAGAGATATAGAGAGAAGGCTAGAGAGAAAGAGAGAGTAAGAGGGAGAGAGGAGAGGAGAGAGGAGAGGAGAAAACTAAGAGAGAGGAGAGAGGTGTGAGAGTGAGGGGTAAGAAGTATGAGAGACAAGTAAGAGAGCAAGGAAATCTGAAAAGCCCTTTATATGGTCTTTACTGTTGCTAGGTAACTGGGGAGAAGTTTAGCCTGAAGTTTAGAAGCTTGGGCCATTGCCTATGTGACTTCTAGCCATACTTCTCTTGTGGGGGCTGTGTGGAGGGTGGTAACTTAGGCAGGAGTCAGAGTTCCAGGAGCATGAGGGAATGTCTACCATGTCATGAAGGTGAATTATCACTCTTCGGGGTTCAGACCTCAGCTCTAATGGAGACCATCCTGTCTGTGCATAGCCCAATTCCCCATATGGGCCTATGATCTGTAAGAAAGGATCTATCCAGAGAAACTTTTAGAATTGCAAGAGAGAGAAGTTCATAGAAAACAGTCTAGTGTAGACAATAGCAAGTGAAAGCTGGTGAGAAACAAAGATATCTGGAGATCTTCAGAAAAAACAGAACACAGAGAGAAAGCAGACTGGACATAGGTCTTGAGCAGAACACAGGCAACCATCTTGGATCCACAATTTGACTTTGAGTACTTTCATGGCTCTCAGACACCCCATACTCAGAACCCTTCTCCAAGCCAAGGCTGGTCCTTGGCAGAAAACTACATAAAATAATTCTTTCATAATAGAACACTAATTACTCAAGCTAATACTGATTTTTTTGGAATTAAAGTTTAAAGTTTGAACATTTGAATAATTTGTTAATAGAGTTTTATTTGTCGATATATATATATATATATATATATATATATATATATATATATATAATCATAGTCATTATAAATTCCCCACATCACTCAGATCCATCAAAATCAACTCCTTTCAACTTCATTTCATTATTAGGATTCCATATCCTAATACATTCAGTTAATAGTGCTGATTTCCTCATGGAAATGGAAATTTCCAATGAAGCTTGGACAATCATCTAGTAGCCAAAACCCTTATATATAAGCACCTTAGCAAGTTATGCAATAGTAGGTTTTACAGTGATTAGCCAATTGTAAGCAGAAATTCCAGAAAAGCATGATTTCATCAATTATTCTAAATATTCCAAATTTATTAATATGTATTTTATAGTTGTATAGCATATAAATAGAGGACTGTGGAAAAAATAAATGTTTGTATCTTCATGAAGAAAATAAAGCTACTCCAAAATATACTTTATGAAATAAACTCAATCAGCAGATTATTTCTTCTTTCAGAACAAAACAATTTGTAAAGTAACTTGTGATTGTTTAAATCAACTAAATATGACTGCTGTCTTACTTGTATAAATATATTTCTATTGACTCAAGATTTATAAATAGTTTTGCATATGATAAGGAAAATATATTTAATTAACACTGATTATATCTAAGCAAAAGGAAAGTTCTGAAATGTTAGCATTTTTAACCTATAACATTTTCATTTTCACCTTATTATCACAAGTACTTTATATGTAATGAATTTATCATGGTACATAAATGAAGCACATTTGCAGAAATAGAAGGAGTAGCTTCTATTATTCTCTATGTTCAAGGATTATCTGAGTATACAAAAGGGAATAAAAGGATAAAATAGGAAAACAACAAAGTTAGGTGTTAAAGGTACTCTAAGTGGATGTGATCTGGTACTAAATGCTTTCCCAAGTTCTCTCCTTATAACTGAATAATCTAAGAAAGAATTTTTTTCATTCATGAGTATTTTCCCCAAGGATTTTGGCAACCCATTGCTTCCTTAGGAATTATAAAGCTATATTTATGAAGAGTTTTGGATATTGATGCCCCAATGTTCCAGGACTACACACACTGCAGAGTAAGTAGTATAGTATGGACATCTCTTTTCTACATCATACTTGGCAATCTTATTCATGTCAGTAGGCAACATAAGCTATTCTATTTTCTTGAAACAGAATTCATTGTCATTTTGTGCCTTTTTCACATGCAGTTCCCATGGGCTTCTCTTTCTTTAGGAGGAGTTCAAGAATATCCACTAGTGTCCATGCTGAGGATATCTGAATTTTCCTAGATGATGTTTTACTGGTTAAACTCATCTATGTATGTTAGTCTTCCTCAGACTGGGATTGTGAGGATAAAAGTTGGTGGAGTGCTCGACTTGTGAAGCATCTACTTTACTGCCTTCAATTTCCATTACTTTTCTTCTATTTTGAACCAGCAAATGAGAAGAATTTATTTTTCAAGCATCTCCTGGAGTCCATTTATGAGTTACATATGCCATATCAATTTATTTTTTGACAAATATGAAATATGTTCAAAATTCTTAGTTATGTAAGTAATTTAGAAAATATATAAGTGGCAGTGTCATTATTGGTTTTCACTTCCAAATTCTTATTCAAAATTGTCTAGCAAGTCTTTACCCAAAACTACTTTCTATTTGTAAATATTCTAAAGGCCACAAATAGAAGATGGGGGACATACCATGATGATGCCCATGTCCATATGTTTCCATGCATTAATTATGGATTTCTAAAACAAAATGCAAATTATATAATACTAAATGAAATAAGAATGTATTTATACTTTCTTAATTCATGAATGGTGATATTTTACCATCAAAATTCTTAAATATAATAAAGAGCATAAATTAATGTGTATGTTAAGTTCCAATGCACTAACTTTAAACTTTTAAAGAGAAGAAAATTATTTTATGTTAAATTTTCTATTATGTAATCTTGAACTGATATACATATTACATGAATATATCTTTTTATTTTATGTATATATGTATATATACAGATTTATTATGAATTATATATTTGTTCTTATTTCAAATCATTTTTATATTATCATTTGTCTATCATTTTGATAATACCAGATATCTCATTTTTTTCTTTGTTATCTTAGGAAATACCCATTTAAAGTATATGTAATAAGCCTAATAAAAAGGTAAGCATCTCAATATCTGTCTTACATTCCACAAATAAACAGAAAATTTTAAGGAGTCCTTCTCTTTCTACTTTAATTTTTCTATAGAATGGGAACAGATGCAAAGTCATCAACTGGTTGCTAGTCCATACGCTGATATTCCCATAATTCACATTGTGGATGTTGGTGACATGGAAAACAGTTGATTTTCCAACTTTTGTATTTACATTACATTTTTCCAAAACATATGTAGAAATTGTTTTCCTAGGAAGAGATTAACTTCTGAACACTGCAAAGCAGCACGCATGAAGAACAAAAGGACCTGGGGAAAACTAAGCAAACTTTCATCATTGACATATTAACTAGTGTAACATAATTTTGAATGTATAACAAAAACTATGGGAAAAAAGGGATAAACTTTCTTGGATAGCTGTCTACAAGGCTGGGAGGAATATTATTAGAATAATCAAAATAACCATAGAGGCTATAGTAAAGACTCACAGATGAGGAGTATATATACTGTATGTTCACAGAACCTGATTTTGAACCATCACAGCAATGTCACACAGCTTAAAATATGTTATAACTTTAGTACCAGAAGTACATAAGCCATCTGGTCTCATGAGGATATTACATTTGTGTGCTCATACACTTGATAGTTGTAAAAAGATAATATATATATTATTTGGAGAAATAACACAAGTAAAATTTTCAGTGTGTATTTGTGTGATTTATATCTATGAATATACTTACATATCTAGACCTGGTTCTATAATGATAAAATTATTAAATGTGAAGATATTTACCTCTTTCTGATATTTGGCATGAGAAAATATATCATATATATATATATATATATTATCAAATTTCAAAACTGTAAAATGAAAAATTATATGAAATTAACAAATCAAAAATAACACATTCATAAATTTTTATATGACATATACAAAACCACAGCAAAACTCAAACATGCTTACTCAAGAATTCTGCCTCTGTGGAAGACATGAACTACTCAAGTCCTAATCAATTAACATGTCACAGAAAGCAAGATACCTTTGTAATAAGTTTTCCCAAAGCTTTCTTCATGTCTCTATTTCTTAGGCTATAAATAAAAGGGTTCAACATTTGAGGGAGCACTGTATACATCATATAAGACACTGTAGTTATCCGAGGGGAAACAGTAATTGCAGAACAGATGTATACTCCCACTGCTGCACCATAGAATAAGGATACAACTAAAAAATGAGACCCACATGTAGAAAAGGCTTTGTATCTTCCTCTCAGGGAAGATATTTTCAAAATAGAAGAGACAATTCGAGTATAAGAGAAAATGATTCCAGAGATTGGAATTCCACCAAATATAAATGTTGCAAGATATATGAGTATATAATTGATGAGAGTATCAGAACAGGCGAGCTTGATGACTTGAGCAAGCTCACAGAAGAATAAAGGAAGTTCATTATTGGTGCAAAATGACAACCGCAGTATCATCAGACACTGTAATAGGCTGTTTGCAATGCTAATGATCAAGGACAATAGAATCAGCAGACCACAGAAGTGGGGATTCATAATTACTGTGTAATTCAGGGGATGACAAATAGCTGCATAGCGGTCATAGGCCATTGCAGCAAGGACACTGCTTTCTAACACAGCAAAACTCAAAACAAAGCAGGCCTGAGTGAGGCAACCTGTGTAGCTGATGCTCTGGTCCTGTGTATGGATGTTCTTCAACATGTTTGGGACAGTGGTTGTACTTAGGCAGATGTCAGTAAATGAAAGTTTGGAGAGAAAGAGATACATTGGTGTTTGTAGATGGGAGTCAGAGCTGACAGCAACAATGATGAGCAAATTTCCCATAATTGTGACCAGATATGTAAACAAAAAGAAGCCAAAGATGAGAGGCTCTACTGTAGGATCATACGTTAGTCTCATCAGAATAAAGTAGGATGTGCCTGTTTGGTTTCCAGGTTCCATGTTGCTGGTGAACCTAGTAGAAATACAAAGTAAAATCAGATGTATGGACACAATGCTTCATTTGGGAATATTTTAGAAACAAATTTTTTTCTCAGTTAAGATGTATTCCTCAATCTTATTTGAAATATAAACCAGTAGATAATACTTAATATTTTTATATTTATATACAGTGATTTACTTATTTATTTATTTATTTATTTATTTATTTATTTTCTTATATTTGAATAGAAACATTCATGTGCATTGACATACACATAGATATCAGAATGGAACTTATATTAGTCAGGTTTGTCATTTGGCTCATGAGCATTGAGCTAGTAGTCAATTTACCAATCTTGGCAATAGAAGACTACCTGGTAAGTAATCTTGTAGGTTTGATAAATGTTGATTTTTTGAGGACATATATTTTTACTGAAGAACTTTACCATTTGCATAATAAGAGCCTGAATGCATACACATTTTCCCTGCAAATTTTTTCCCTTATCTTCTCTTTCCTTTTCAGTGTTATTTCTATAAATGCAATTTTAAATAAAGTCTATAACTATTTTCATTACAAAAAGAACATTTTTTATAAATTTTTGGTAATAGAGAGTTTATGTCTTTTTTAAACTACAAATTATCTTCATTTCTGTAACCATAAAATTAGTATCATAATTAAACATTTATGGTTATGTCATTATCAATCCCTAGGAATCTATAAAACATAAGCTCCAATGAAACAGATTGTGTGAATTATTGATTAAAGTATAGTGAACAACAGGTCCCATTTTATTTTTATTTGTCTTTTGAATGTGACTTACTTATAAGTATTTTTCTTTTTACTAAATTATTTTTATTGCTTAAAAAATTAGGAACAAAATAACATCATAATCTTGAAATTTTTGTATTTTTAAATTACCTTCCAGAGTAATATATTTAAATACCGCATTTTTTAATATAGAATTCTATGCCATCAATCAGCCACTGTATTTCCTTCCAGTGCTACATAACAAACAACAGATTCTACTGAGAAAGAGAGAGATAGAGACAGAGACAGAGGGGGACACAGAAAGAGAGAGACAGAAAGAGGCAGAGAGACAGAGAGGAGGGAGAGAGGGAGAGAGAGATTTAAACTTGTAACTTCATTATATCATTTGTTTCTTTTCAGGCCATGTTATCTTATATGAATGATAATTTATAGAGCTAAGCATTTATTCACAAAAGTTATAATTTACCTTTTAATCATGCAGAATAATGTTCATTATGCATATTACAAAATTTTCCTTTCCACTTATATAATCCTTTCTACTGTATAAGATAGGCAATGAACATGAATATAGAGTCCCTTGGTTATATTCCTAGGCTTGTGTAAATGGGTTAGTTTTATACAGCAGTTCTATATTTTGTGAAGTTTTTTTCTATCAGTTTTGGTTAAAAACCTGCATAACTAATTTCCATGCTGAGTGTTCTAGATTATACTCCCACCAGCAGTGAATGTCTCCCCCTTTTTTATCTTGTTAACATTTTGTTGTTCAGTGAAACATATTTTTGAATGTAAATTTATTTGTATGTTTTGCTAAATACTTATATTGAAATGAAATGAAAATTTACCTTTACAAACAGAAGTACTCCATAATATATACAAAAAGAAAATTTGAGGATAAAATTATACGGTATTTCTAAGAAATAGTCACAAAATATTGGATTTCCATGTAGATGTGGAAAGTGTATGTCTAGTTAAGATTTATTTTTCACTTTCATCATGCTTATACAAAAGAACACTTAGGCATGCACAAAAATAAACACGATATAATAGTGCTTATAATATAAAACTCCAGCAGAGAAATTTTCTATGTGACATATATAAGACAATTACAATTTACTTCTTACATCCCTGTGGATCTTCTGTGAGGTACACAAGTGTGCAATCTTTTATTTACTAATTATTGTAATATAAAACTCAGAGACCTAGTATGATACAGATGAGATCATAAGAATTCAAGATATTCCAATTCTACACACAGAAAACAGATGGTTGTGTGTGTTTAAATAGTCTTAGTGGAATAAATATTTTGCCATTCATTTCTTACACAGCCTTCACACTGGTATAAACAAGTTTGCAAATATATTTCAATGCATCTTGATGAACTCCATGGAACTTCTTAACTACTGGATGTAAATAGAATAAAACCACTTAGCACATAAGTCAACATATAGGACCATTTTGCCATTTTCTCCTGAATTTCTAAGCCTTGAGGTCTCACAAGAGACTCTACAATTTCTACAGAAATAATTTATGTGTGGTAGAAGATGAAAAAATCAAATAAATAAAAAAATAGCATGAAAATTGTGAAAACCATGAAAGTAACATAATGCTAAAATATAGAACAGTCCTCATACAGAACAATATATATTTAAAAATACATAACATTTATAGTAATTTTATCTATATTTGTAAATAAACATCAGGAAATTGATCAAGAATTGATGAGGAATTAGTTTGATATATGAATCATACCTGATTAAAACATTAACTACACATAGTGAAATCAGAAATGACTATCAAGGAATTACCTTGCTCTTAAAGATAAAAAATTTTCCTGGGTATAAAATACAGAGAAATGGGTTGAAATGGGTTCATCAGGCCATGTCTACTATAGGCAGAGACATAGGTTTTTCTTGTTGAAGTAGGCAAATTTACTTATTTTCTCTGTATCCCCAACAGTTCAATATCCAAAGTTCCTCATTAGAGTAGCTATGATATTGGTATTATAATCCCTGGAGTTCCATCCCTTAAAGACAGAAAGTATTTGGAGTGATTTCATCCTTATGTAATTACTCCCTGGGAGAGTTTTCTCCCTGGGAGAGTTTTCATCATTCATTTTTCTAGCACACAGTATTTTTTTGTTATTTCTTTCATATATTGAGAATATTATGTAATTACATATTTTGCCTCAGCCCACTCCTCCCTCCAATTCCTTCTCTATTCTTCCAACTCCCACTTTCAAAATCATAATTTTACTAATGTATGTTCCACACATATATACACACACATATGCATAAATATAATCTGCTCAGTCTATATAATATTCCTTCTGTGTTTATTTTTCCATACTAGCTATTTGACATTTAATAAACAATTGCTGTGTTATTCCTTGAGGAAGACTATTTCTCCTGCTCTTAGCATTTCTTTTTTTCATGTTTTTCTTTTAATTTTCTTTTATTAGAAATTTTCTTTATTTACATTTCAAACGTTAGCTGATTTCCTAGTTTTCTTTCCAAAAACCACTACTCCCTACCCCCTCAACCCTCCCTGTGCTCACGAATCCACCCAGTCCTGCTTCCTTGCCCTGGCATTCCCCTACATTGGGGCATGGAGACTCCATAAGAACAAGGGCCCGCCCTCTCATTGATGACCAACTAGGCCATTCTCTGCTACACACACATCTGGAGCCAGTGGTGTAGTCCCTGTGCGCTCTGGGAGTACTGGTTAGTTCATATTGTTGTTCTACCTATGGGGCTGCAAATCCCTTCAATTCCTTGGGTTCTTTCTCTAGCTCCTACATTGGTGACCCTGGGTTCCATCCAATGAATGGCTGTGAACATCCACTTCTGTATTTGTCAGGCACTGACAAAGCCTCTCAGGAGACGGCTATATCAGCAAGCACTTGTTGGCATCCACAATAGAGTCTGGATTTGTTAATTGCATATGGAATGGATCCTTAGGTGGAGTAGTCTATGGATGGTCATTGAAGGAATGACCCACATTTTCTCTCTGTAACTCCTTCCAGGGGTATTTTGTTTCCCCTTCTTCATGTGCTTTTGAATTTTATTTTGGGTATTTCGAGCTTCTGGGCTAATATCTACTTATCAGTGAGTGCATATCATGTGTGTTCTTTTGTGGTTGGGTTACCTCACTCAGGATGATATCCTCCAGATCCATCCATTTGTCTAAGCATTTCATAAATTCATTGTTTTTAATAGCTGAGTAGTACTCCAATGTGTAAATGTACCACATTTTCTGTATCCATTCCTCTGTTGAGGGACATCTGGGTTCTTTCCAGCTTCTGGCTATTGTAAATAAGGCTGCTATGAAAATAGTGGGTATGTGTCCTTATTACATGTTGGAGTATCTTCTGGGTATATGCCCAGGAGTGGTATTAGTGGGTCCTCACGTAGTACTATGTATAATTTTCTGAGAAACCACCAGAAATGGAGAAGTGTTCTTCTTTCTCCACATTCTCCACATCTGCTGTCACCTGAGTTTTTGATCTTAGCCATTTTGACTGATGTGAGGTGGAATCTCAGTGTTGTTTTGATTTGTATTTTCCTGATGACTAGGGAGCATATTTTTTTAGGTGCTTCTCAGCCATTCAGTATTCCTCAGTTGAGAATTATTTGTTTAGTTCTGTACCCTATTTTTCAAATAGGATTATTTGCTTCTCTGGAGTCTAACTTCTTGAGTTCTTTGTATATCTTTGATGTTACTCCTCTATCAGATGTAGGATTGGTAATGTTCTTTTCTCAATCTTTGGTGGCCTTTTTGTCTTTTGACAATGTCCTTTGTCTTACAAAACTGCAATTTTATGAGGTCCCACTTGTCGATTCTTGATCTTCCAGCACAAGCCATTGGTGTTCTGTTCAGGGATTTTCCCCCTGTGCCCACATGGTTGAGGATCTTCCTCAATTTCTCCTCTATAAGTTTCAGTGTATCTGGTTTTATGTGGAGGTTTTTGATCCACTTGGACTTGAGCTTTCTACAGGGAAATAAGAATGGATAAATTCACATTCTTCTGTATGCTAAATACCAGCTGAACCAGTACCATTTTTTGAAAATGTTGTCTTTTTTTCCACTGGATGGTCTTAGCTCCTTTGTCGAAGATCAGNTGACCATAGGTGTGTGAGTTCATTTCTGGATCTTCAATTCTATTCCATTGATCACTCTACCAATACTGTGTGGTTTGTTTGTTTGTTTGTTTATTTATATTACAATTGCTCTATAGTACGGCTTGAGATCAGGGATGGTGATTCCACCAGGAATTCTTTTATTGTTGAGAATAGTTTTCACTATCCTAGGTTTTTTGTTTTTCCAGATAAATTTGCAAATTTCCCTAACTCTGTGAAGAATTGAGTTGAAATTTTGAAGGAGATTGCATTGAATCTGTAGATTGCTTTCGGTAAGATGGCCATTTTTACTATATTAAATCTGCTAATCCATGAGCGTGGGGATCTTTCCATCTTCTAAGATCTTCTTTGACTGATTTCTTCATAGACTTGAAGTTCTTATCTTACAGATCTTTCCCTTCCTTAGGTCGAGTCACACCAAGGTATTTTATATTATTTGTGACTATTTTGAAGGGTGTTATTTCAACTTTTTTTAGCCTGTTTATCTTTTGTGTAGAGGAAAGATACTGATTTGTTTGAGTTCATTATATATCCAGCTACTTTGCTGAATTTGTTTATCAAGCTTAGGAGCTCTCCGGTGGAATTTTTGGGGTCACTTAAGTATACTATCATATCATCTACATTTCTTTTTTTAAATTAGATATTTTCTTTACTTTTATTTCAAATATAATCCCCTTTCTTAGTTTCCCATTCTAGATTCACCTATTCTCTCCTTGCTCCCCCGCTCCCCAACCCACCCAATCCTGCTTCCTGGCCCACGCATTCCCCTATACTGAGGGATAGAATCTTCACAGGAAGAAGGGCCTCTCCTCCGTTTGATGATCAACTAGACCATCCTTTGCTACATAAGCAGCTAGAGCCACAAGTCCCTCCATGTGTTTTCTTTGATTGGTGGTTTAGTCCCAGGGAGCTCTGGGGTTAATAGCTAGTTTATATGCTTAATTGCCTATAGTTCTTTGCATAGTTGAAGCCTTTTGAGATTTCCTTTTTCAGATGTAGCATACTTATTATTATTGTTCTTGTTCAGTTCATGCTTAGATAGTCATGCTTTGAAGTTTTTATGGCTATAGTTTCTATCATAACTAGGAGACATGTTTTTTATAGATCTTGTGTGTATATCAAAAATAGTTTCTCTAAAAAGTTACATTATCAATTACAATTATGAAAACAGTAATAATTTTGACAGTTTGAAAGGTAATTTTTATTTTACCATTGAAATTTTCCTATATATGGTTAGAAACAGTAATATTAGGCAAGTAATAAAATGTTTTCTAGAAATTGAAACTCTCACTGTTTCTGACAAATTCCAACTAAATGATGTTAAGTGTATATTTTATTATAGGTTATTTAATTTGTATGTGAGTTTTTAAGGAGTGTTTCCGTATGCTGTGGTACATGTATGTCAGACAAAATTTACAGGTATTGTTTTTGCCTGCCACCATGTAGGTTCTGAGGATAAAACTAAAGTGTTCAGGATTTGAAGAAAGTGGAAGGGACTGCTAAGCCAGTAAAATGTTACATATTACACTTTAATTTTCTACTTAAAATTATAATTAATTTTAAAAATTTATGTACTAATTCACTTTAGATTACAATATCATTCCTACCCTATCTCTTCTCATTACTCCCTCACATAGACCAGACCCATTCCCTCTACCTTTCTCCTCTGAGAAGGGAGAGACACTCCTGGTTATCATATCAAGTCACTGCCTAATTAGGTCTCCCAATGAGACAAGACAAGGCTGCTCCATTAGGGGAACATGAACCACACCAGCATCCCTAGAATAACATCTACTTGATCTTGGTGAATGATATCATTGATGTGTTCTTGGATTCAGTTTGCAAGTATTTTATTGTGTATTTTTGCATCAATGTTCGGAAGAGAAATCCATGTGAAATTTTCTTTCTTCATTGAGTGTGTATTTTAGCTGTCAGAGTGACTGTAACTTCATAGAATGAGTTTTGCTGTTTCCTCTGTTTCTCTTTTGTGGGATAATTTGAGAACTCCTGGTGTTCACTTTTCTTTGAAAATATGGTAGAATGTAAAATCACCTGGTCCTGGACGGTTTTGACTGTTTCCCTTTCCTTAGAGCTTATAGGAATTGTTAGTTTGTTTACCTGCTCATCATTAAACTTCAATAAGTGTAATCTACAACGAAACGATTTACTATTTCATTTAGATTTTCCAATTTTGTCTAATACAGGCTTTTGAAATATGACCTAATGATTCTTTGAAGTTGTTCAGTGTCTGTTGTTATCACCACCTTTGCATTTCTGATTTTGTTAATTTGGATATTGTCTTTCTGTTTTTTACTTAGTTTGGAAAAGGGTTTGTCTACTTTGATAATTTTCTCGAAGAACCTGCTCTTGGTTTCATAAATTCTTTGAATTATTCTGTTTCTAATTTTATTAATTACAAGTCAGCTTTTGATTATTATTATTATTATTATTATTATTATTATTATTATTATTATTTTGCCATCTACTTCTTTTGAGTGTGTTTGCTTTATTTTCCCCCTGGATCTTTCTAGTGTGCTTTTAACTTGTTAATATGAGATCTCTCTAGTTTTCTTTTGAGGAACTAGTTCCTTAAGATGAACTTTCATCTTAGCATTCCTTTATTGTGTCCCATAATGCCACACCCACTCCAGTGAAATCTGTGTGCAAGTCCAAAAGCTTGGTTGCAATCCAGAGGCAAAAATTTTCACAGAAACTTAGTCTCCTGGAGCCTTGGTATCCTGTAGCATGAATGCTCTAAACTTGTCTTAGTTAGTTGGTGAATGGTTCTTTGTGCTTTCTTTCAGTATTGTTTTATTATAGATGCCTCCATGGAATGTTTTGACAAATACCTAAATTAGGTTGAACTTTGCTTCCTGGCCTTCACCAATGTCCTAGGCAGTCCTTGAGCCGACACTGGGCTTGGACTTTCATAAGAATGTTATTCATTCAGACAAATTGCCTCCAGTATTGAAAGAGAGGCCCCTTGGTCTTGTTAACTTTATATGACCCAGCACAGGGGAAGGCCAGGGCCAAGTAGTGGGAGTGGGTGGGTAGGGGAGCAGGGGCAGGGGGAGTATAGGGAACTTTTGGGATAGCATTTGAAATGTAAATAAAGAAAATAATAATAAATAAAAAATTCATTTAAAAAAAAGAAAGAGAGATAGTGAAAGAAATCAGGCATTACTTTCTACTACATTGAGTTAGAAATTTCAAGGCAAGCTTAGCAAAGTAAGTTTAGAATTCTCATTACAGACATGAATGGCAGCCTATATTATATAGTAGTAGAAAGAAGATGGGTTGTGGTTAAAGGAGGAACTAGAGTATTATATTGTTCATGAAAAGGTTAGCAGAACAGAACTTCCCTGGTACCTGTTTTTCATTAATCCCAGAGGAATAGCATAATTAGGTATTTACTAAGGGACCCCTGGTGATGGGTTTAACAATAGACTATTATTTCACCTGGGCGTATTAGCCCTTTCACCTGGCTTCTGTGAATAGCTGACTTTAAATAGGGCTGATCTTATCTCAGTTGTAAACACCGCCTATTTCCTGTTAGTCTTTACATATGCATTTTTCTGCTTTGTGTCATTATGCAAAAGATAACTTCAATCTACCTTGGCTGATGTGTTGCCTAGCTTCCTGGTTTTTCTTCTGTAATATATCTGATGCTTTGAGAAATTACATTCAGATAAACACACCTTTGTGTTTGTGTCTGTTTGTCATTTTTTCACTGACTCTTTGTCCACCTGCATACTGGGACACTGAATTCTCTCTCAGGTTCAGGGAACTACTGAGTCTAGTCTGAGACACCATGAGTTTGAATATGTTGACTCTTCATTTTCATTGAATTCTAGAAAGTCTTTATTTCTTTCTTTATTTCTTATTTGGCCCAGCAATCCTTGTGTAGACAGTTGTTCAGTTTCCACGCGATTGTAAATTTTCTGCTGTAGTTTTTTGTTGTTTTTGTTATTGGTGGTGGTGTTTAAATCTACCGTTTATCCATCATGATCTGACAAAATGCAATGGATAATGTCTATCTTCTGTATCTCATGAGTCACTGTTTTGAGACTGGTTATATGGTTAAACTCGGAGAAGATTACATGAGGTTCTGAAAAGAAGGTATATTCTCTTGTGACTGTGTGAAACGTTCTGTACTTATCTGTTAGGTCCACTTGAATCAAAGCCTCTGTTAGTTTCATAATTTTTCTCTCTAGTTTCTGTCTTAATGACCTGTCCATTAGTGAGAATGGAGTATTGAATTCTCCCACTCTTAATGTATGGGGTTCAATTCAAACTTTAAAAGTAAAGTTTCTTTTATGAATATGGTGCCCCTATATTTGGGACATAGATATTTAGAACTGAAAATTCCTCTTGGTGAATTTGTCCCCTGATAATCAATTTCTGTGGATTAATACTTGATGCATAAAATTCAATTGCTCTTGCCTTACATATTTTTGTCACTTCAGACTATCACACATACAAATAATGTTCTCTTTCCCAAATCCCAACCCTAAATGCCAATAACACTTTTCATTCCCAATTTTAAATGCTTCCTTTCATAAAGAAAATTGACCTGAGTCAAGTTAGAGTTGTCTTTATGTATATGTGACTCTACTCAAGCATATTCTTAGGTACCATATTCCTGAAAAATAAATAAGTAAATGTAATCTCCTATATCACAGGCATTCCTTGTTAATAGATTTTCAACTAAGGATAGGAATAAACAAATTCCTTCCCAATCTTCACTAGGAAATTAGCTGGTCTAATTTTATACTGGTCCTACACATGTTGTCCCATTAGCTATGAGAACATGGTATCTACATATCTATATATCTATATATCTATATCTATATCTATATCATCATAAAATTTTTGTGTCTGATCATTTTCTCTCTATTAATTGTTATTCACAAATAAAAACTCGGATGAGGATTGAGAAATATACTATTCTTTCTTTTAATATTTGAGTGTTGTCTTTTTAAAATTCTTTTTATTGGATATTTTCTTTATTTACATTTCAAATGTTATCCCCTCTCCCAGCTTCCACTCTGCAAACCCCCTATCATATACCCCCTCCCCCTGATTCTATGAGGGTGTTCCCCAAACCATCCACCCACTCCCATCATACCACCTTGTCATTCCCCTACACTGAGGCATTGAACCTTCACATGACCAATGGATTCTACTTCCACTGATGCCAGAAAAGGTCATCCTCTGTTCCATATGCAGCTGGATACCCTTTGTTGGTGTTTTAGTCCCTGGGAGCTCTGAAGGGTCTGGTTAGTTGATATTGTTGTTCTGCCTATGGGGTTGCAAACCTTGCAAACCCCTTCAGCTCCTTCAGACCTTTCCCTAACTCCTCCATTTGAGCCTCATGGTTGGCTATAAGCATCATTGCTGGGAACTAAGAAGGGGGGCCCTGGGGAAGAGGGGGTAACACCCATGGCCCATCAGAATTTTACCTATTCTCTGGTATGTCAAGCATGTGAGACCTGCCATACACTTTCCACACATCCCTGGGTGGGCATTCAAGTCTCTGACCCACTCTTCAGTGGGTAGCCAAGGGGCAGCCCTACCTGGGAACCCCAGAGCTACTTTGCTTGGGCCATTGCCTATGTGAATTCTAGGCAGGCTTCTCTTGTGAGCACTGTGGGGGGGGGGGAGGTTACTTAGGCAGGAACCAGAGTTCCAGGAGCATGAGGGAATGTCTACCATGTCATGTAGGTGAATTATCACCATTTCCATGGTTCAGACCTCAGCTCAACTGGAGATCAGCCTGTCTGTGCAGAGTCCAATGCCCCACATCATCATCTGTACTTCTCAGTCTCTGGCAGAGCCTCTCATCTATATCAGGCTCTTGACAACAAGCACTTTATGGCATCCACAATAGTTTCTGGGTTTTGTGTTTGTATATTGATGGAGCTCCAGGTGGGGAAGTCTGAATATCTATGCTCCAAAGGCAAGGGCATGCAGATCCATAAAAGTAACTTCACTAAAGCTCAAAGTACACATTGTACCTCACACAATAGTAGTGGAAGACTTCAACACCCCACTCCTTCACTAGACAGATCATGAAAACAGAAACTAAACAGAGACACATTGAAACTAAAGAAGTTATGAACCAAATGGATTTAACAGATGTTTAGAACATTTCATCCTAAAGCAAAAGAATATACCTTCTTCTCTGAACCTCATTGTTCCTTCTCCAAATTGACCATATTAATGGCCACAAAACAGGCCTCAACAGATACAAGTTGAAATGATTCCATGCATCCTATCAGATTATCATTTACTAAGACTGATTTTCAGCAACAACAAAAACACCAGAAAGTCCACATACACATAGAAGCTAAACAAATCTCTATTCAATGATAACTTGGTCAAGGAAGAAATAAAGAAATTTAAAACTTTTTAGAATTTAATGAAAATGAAGGAAAAACATAACCAAACTTATGGAACACAATGAAAGCAGTGCTAAGAGGAAAATTCATAGCTCTGAGAGCCTCCAAAAAGAAACAGGAGAGAGCATCCACTAGCAGTTTAACAGCACATCTAAAAGCTCTAGAATAAAAAGAAGCAAAAACTAATTCTAATTCAGGAGTAAACTCTGAGTTTTAAAATTCCATTACTTCCAAATGCTTCCCAATAATTTAGGATTATGTTTTCCTTCACATTAGAAAGCTATTAATTTAAGTTTCTATTCTTCATGTGTTAATACCATTACAGGTGGACCAAAATGTATTATAATAGTTTTTGGATAAAATGAGAAAAAGAGAACATATATGGGAGTGACCCACTAAGCAAACACTTCTTTTAAACTACATAGTTGATTACTGAGAAGCATTAATGAAAAGCAAGTATGTTTTTTGTTTTGCATAATTATGTTATTTTATATATTGGGTATGATCCAATGTGGTGGCAGACAGATACTTTTTATTATTGTTGTTGTTTTTGTCTTGTTTTTGTCTTTTCATTTCAACAATGTTTTATTAATTGACTTATTTATTCACTTTACATCCTGATTGCAGCTTCCTTTCTGTCCTCTCTTCCTACTCCTTCACTCTCCTCTCCCCTAACCCCATCATTCCATCCTCCTTTCTCTTCAGAAAATGAGAGGCATCTCCCAAGGATTTCAAGCCTACTTGGCATATAAAGGTGCTATAGGACATTGTGCATCCTTCTCTTCCCTTGTGACTAGACAAGGCATTTTTCCAGTCAGGGGAAAATGACCCAAAGGCAGGCAATGTATTCAGAGACATCCCCTGCTTCTCCTTTAGGAGTCCCACATGAACAACCATCCGCATAACTGCTACATATGTACAGAGGACATTAGGCCCACGCAAATCATTCTCTCTGGCTGACAGCTGTCTTCCTGCGGCCACATGGACCTAGGTTACTTTGTACACTTTTTCTGGTGTCCTTGACCCTTCTGTCTTCCAGAATCCTTCTTCTCCATCTTCCACAGGATTCCTTCAACTCCATACACAGTGGTTGTCTGTGTATCTCTACATCAAGTCACAACACTTGCTTCGTGAAGGGCCCCAGGCAGGCTCATTCTGCAAGTATAGCACAATATCATGATCAGTGTCATGGGGTATACTCACTCTCACCACAGAGGTCTCAAACTAGACAAGTACTTTATTATATATAAGAACAGTAATAAGTAATAAGTAAAATTTTAGTTAATAATAGCAGAATGAAAACTTCAATTTATTTTTACATTGAAACATATTCTGCAGGTTTATATTTTTCAGTGAGGAGTCTGTCAACAAATTAAATCTGTGTTGACATGATATACCTGAAAAATAAAACACCTAAGAAGCCTGAATAAGATAAATTACATGAAGCCTTTATTTACCATTGGCAGGGCCATACAAAGCATAGTGTCCAGGAAACATCTTAGGCCTGTAGCTGGTTCAAGTTTTAAAAGGTGATAACCACAACTGTAATTATGACATATAATAGAGAAAACTGTCAAGATTTTCAGGAAACAAGAGTGATTTACAGAAGTGGAGATATATGGAGAACTGAAGCTAAGTAGTCATATAGTTCTAATGACCTTGCAGTCAGGGACATGTTGTATAGGGATTTATGATGATCTACATAGTTTAACAAAACTAATTTTAGCACTTAAAGTATTATTAAAATTACTTTTACAAGATGATATAACTATACTGCAGTAGCACACTCCATTCCACTGGTTCTAGAATAATGAGTCTCACTTATGACTCATAAATTGGACAATTTAAATTTAGGGTGCTGAAATCTGTAGTACATTTTTATTCTTATTGTCCAGGGTAAGGAAATACAAAGTAACATTCACAAATGGACATTAGGATTCATAAAATAGCAAAACAGAGAAAATATCATAAATATAAAGTAAGCCATTCAATTTGATCCCTATCCCCATTGTCACTAACACTACCTGCAAGTTTTTGTCAATCTATTATTTTTTCTTTATTAAATTGCTACTGTCAGTGAGATTAAAACAGCACAGTTCACTAACTTCTTGGCATCTCTGATGGTGTTGTAACAGTAGGCAATCAATAGTAGCCTTATATTCTAGTAACTTATCAATATTATTTTTGTTTTTTAACAAGGCAATAGGCTTGGGACAGAGTTAAAACCTCTAGCAATTTAATAGGCTATCTGATTAAGCTGCTCATCAGTGTATATATAACTCCTTACAGAGAAAGTGAGGATCACAACCTCTGTTTTAAATAGGAGGGCTATATTATAATCACAGACTCCATCAGAGAGTTGCTTCCATATGGTTTGTTTTCAGGGGCCTAGATCTAGGTGTCAAGCTGTTCTTCCTCCTCCATGTAAGATAAGAGTTGGTAAAATAGATTCCTGTATCATCACAATAATTTGCAAATTCCCTACTAGTGCTAAGGCAGATTCCTTGACTACCTTACTGAAAAACTTTGTTCCTATGTCCTCAAAAGACATGTCCTTTTGGTATCGTTTATGGTTGATAATGGCCAACTTCTTTGATAACCACATAGTAGCCTCTAGGATTCCCAGGATTTAAGGAAACTTTATTTCTTTTCCTTTTGATATAATGAGTTTCCTCTTCTTATAGGTATTTTCATGAGCCATTACAGAGGACCAGTGCTAGAGGTCTTAGTCCAGCCTTCTGGGCTTATTTTCAATGACACAATACTTAAGCCCAAATGACCTTGTGTTGCTTCACCACAACTACACCAGAATTTGCTACTTTGGGCCTTGATAAGAAACAGATAAAATGGCTTGAACATATCAGGAAGGTCCATTGCCTGGGTAGAAACCAGCACCTGTTTTAAGGTTTCAAAGGCCTTTTGTTCCATTTCACCATATGGGAAGGAAGTAGAAACTTGCAATTTCAGAAAATCTTGGTATCCATAGTTGACAATAACCCTATGTCCCAAGGAAATATCAGACTTGCCTCTTGACCTTTGGCTGAGGGATTTGTAGAATTGTCTCACTAAGTTGCTAGGAGATGGTAATTTTCCTTCTTCTAAATTATAACTCAGGTAAGTGGCTCTTGTAGTAGTATTTATTACCTTCTTGGCAGAGAAAAGATAGCCATAGTCTTGAAGTCCCATTAACATGTTTTCTATGGCATGTCTAAAATTTATCTTAATCATGTACATCTTATAAGTGGGTAAGCTCTGTGTAATTCTTCCTAAGGACAAGGAGGTCTTCACTGAGAGCCTTGCCAAAAAAGTTGAAGTTGTTTATGAATCCCCATGGCAATCTAGTCCAAGTAAGTTACCCATTAAACCCCACTTCTAGATCTCTCTACTCAAAAGCAAAATAGATTGGCTTACCCTAGCAAACAGCATGATTATTTATGTCTAGAATGTTTTAGATGTGTTGTTTCAGGGGATAAAACACCAATGAGGATATCTAGGCTTGGAACTTTAAAATGAAATATTTCTACACATTTATTTATTTCTCTTAAATATTGGGCAGTCCTGTAACCTGGTTTTGCACATAAAGGAGGAAATCCAAGGTTACTGACAAAGAACTAAAATGTTAACCTCCCTGAATCTGAATGTGAATGACATCTTTCATTGTTATTTCCATTTCCATAAGATACTATTTTATTATTATTGGGGTTTTGAACTGAACTAGTATTGTACTTTACCTTTTTGCCAATCCAAGTGGATTTATTTATACTAACACCTGGAATCTTTGTTTATAATTCAGTCGGATATCAGGTGGATTCTATCTGTATTTACTATAATCATAGATCAGTGACTTGCTCAACCATCATCAGAGAAAGTTTCTGCTTCAGGAGATAAGAGCAAACACAGAAGTTGGCAGAAAGATTCTATGCAGAGAATGAGGTATTTTGGGACACTCCACTCTATATAGGATATCTTAATCAAATCCCTCCTCTCAGGGTCATGGATGGCTGTGAAAAAAAAAGAGGTGAACCCTTTGATTCATGATTTAGTCCCTGGGAGTTCTGGGGTATCTGGTTGGTTGGCACCCTTGATCTTTCTATGGGGTTGCAAACCCCTTCAGCTCCTTCACTCCTTCCCTTGACTCCTTAGTCCAGTGGTTGGCTATGAGCATCCACATCTGTATTGGTCAGGTTCTGGCAGAACCTCTCAGAGAACAGCTCTACCAGGTTCCTTTCAGCAAGCACTTCTTGGCATCAAGGATAGTTTCTGGGTTTGATGTCTGCAGATGAGATAGATCCCTAGATGGGGCAGTCTCTTGATGGCCTTTTCTTGAGTCTCTGTTCCGTTCTTTGTCTCTGCATTTTCTTTAGACTGGAATAATTCGGGCTTGATATTTTTGAGATGGGTGGGTGGCCCTCATCCCTCAAGTGGGGGCTGTGCCTCACTTCTGGATATGGTCTTTATATGTTCTCTCTCTCCTCTTTTGGGTATTCCAGCTAATGTCATCCTTGTTGGGTCTTGGGATCCTCTTGTTTTCCTGGCATCTGGGGATTTCTAATGGCTACCCCAATTCCTTGTCCGTTCACTGCTACACACCTCTGTTCAATTTCCTGACCTTATGAGGGACTCATGGCTCCAGTTTCACATGTAACAGAGAATTGCCTTACCTGGGATCAATGGGAGGGGACACTCTTGGTCCCATGGAAGCTTGATGCTCCAGTGTAGGAAAATGCTAGGGCAGTGAGGCAGAAGACGGTGGGTGGGTGGAAGAGCTCCCTCATACAAGCAGGGGAAATGAGGGGAGATAGGGGTTTTGAAGAGGGGAAACCAGGAAGGAGAATAAAATTTAAAATGTAAATAAATAAAATAATCAATAAAAAATGGACCCTGAAGAAATGAAAAAAAAAAAAAAGAGAAAAAAAAAGGAGGTGAAAAATTTTAACAATCAGTGGGAATGGAGGAAGCATCAAGAAACCAAAGCCCTAACTAAGACAGCAGAGAACCGGCCTGACCAGGGGCACAAACTCCTTCCAGTCTATACCAGCACCAGATCACCTAGGGCACAGATTCGGTGGACAACCCCATTGTCTCTAGGGACCTGCTCGAACAATTTTAGGATTACTGGTGAGTGGAACACAACTTCTGCTCCAATCCAGTCGTGCACAGGACCTGAGACAACACTAGGGAAGCAGAGAACTGGCATGACCAGGGGCACAAATCCCTTCCAGACTGCACCCAGAATCTCAGGTTCACAGGAGCTCATAATCAAAGAATCAATCTGAGAAATTCTGAATCAACTGGGATTATAGGAAGGACAGGCTCCAATCAGATATATTGAGGGCAGCAAGCACTAAAAATAATCAGATGGCAGGAGGCAAGCCATCCAAACAGAAGCAACAGAAACCAAAGTTACTTGGCATCATCAAAACCAAACTATCCCACGATAGCAAGTCCTGGATACACCATCACACCAGAAAAGCAGGATATGGATCTAAAGTCACTTCTCATGATGATGATGGAGGACTTTAAGAAGGAAATACTGGAAATCACAGGTAAACAGATAGACGACTTTAAAGTGGAAACACAAAAA
>NW_018392442.1:0-2240 GCF_900095145.1 Mus pahari | reverse complement strand
TCCAGGACACAATGAGAAGACCAAACTTACGAATAATAGGAGTAGATGAGAATGAAGATTATCAACTTAAAGGGCCAGCAAATATCTTTAACAAAATTATAGAAGAAAACTTCCCAAACCTAAAGAAAGAGATGCCCATGAACATACAAGAAGCCTACAGAACTCCAAATAGACTGGACCAGAAAAGAAATTTCTTCCAACACATAATAATCAGAACAACAAATGCACTAAGTAAAGACAGAATATTAAAAGCAGAAAGGGAAAAAGACAAGTAACATAAAAAGGCAGGCCTATTAGAACTACTCCAGATTTCTTACCAGAGAAGATGAAAGCCAGAAGATCCTGGACAGATGTTATACAGACCCTAAGAGAACACAAATTCTAGCNCAGGCTACTATACCCAGCTAAACTCTCAATTACCATAGATGGAGAAACCAAAGTATTCCATGACAAAACCAAATTCACACAATATCTTTCAACGAATCCAGTCATTCAAAGAATAAAAATAGAAAAACAGCAGTACAAGGATGGAAACCATGCCCTAGAAAAAGCAAAAAGGTAATCCTTCAAGAAACCTAAAGGAAGACAGCCACAAGAACAGGATGCCAACTCTAACAACAAAAATGCCAGGAAGCAACAATTACTTTTCCTTAATATCAATGAAATCAATTCCCCTATAGAGAGGCATAGACTAACAGATTGACTCCACAAACCGAACCCAACATTATGCTGCTTACAGGAAACCCATTTCAGGGAAAAAGATAGACAAAACCTCAGAGTAAAAGGCTGGAAAATAATTTTTCAAGCAAACTGTCTGAAGAAACAAGCTGGAGTAGCCATTCTAATGTCAAATAAACTCTACTTCCAACCCAAAGTTATCAAAAAAGACAAGGAGGGGCACTTCATGCACATCAAAGATAAAATAGTCAAAGATGAACTCTCAATCCTGAATATCTATGCTCCAAATGTAAGGGCACCCACATTCATTAAAGAAAGCACATATTGCTCCTCACACAATAATAGTGGGAGACTTCAACACCCCACTCTCATCAATTGACAGATCCTTGAAACAGAAACTGAACAGAGACACAGTGAAACTAACAGAAGTAATGAAACAATTGGATTTAATAGATATCTACTGAACATTTTATCCTAAAACAAAAGGATATACCTTCACAGCACCTCATGGTACCTTCTCCAAAATTGACCTTATAATTGGTCACAAAACAGGTCTCAACAGATTCAAAAATATGGAAATTATCCCATGCATTCTATCAGATCATCATGGTCTAAGGCAGATCTTCGATAACAACATAAATAATAAAAAGCCAACATTCACTTGGAAACTGAACAACATATTCCTCAATGATATCTTGGTCAGAAAGAAATAAAGAAAGAAATTAAAAACTTTTTAGAGTTTAATGAAAATGAAGCCACAACACCTAAACTTATGGGACACAATGAAAGCATTCATGAGAGGAAAACTCAGCTCTGAGTGCTTCCAAAAAAAAAAACAAGAGAGAGCATACTCTAGCAGCTTGACAGCACATCTAAAAGCTCTAGAACAAAAGGAAGCAAACTCACCCAAGAGGAGTAGACAGCAAGAAATAATCAAACTCAGTGGTGAAATCAACCAAGAGGAAATAAAAAGAACTAGTCATAGAATCAAACAAACCAGGAGTTGGCACTTTGAGAAAATCAACAAGATAGATAAATGCTTAGCCAGACTTACTAGAGGGCACAGAGCCAGCATCTTAATTAACAAAATCAGAAATGAAAAGGGAGACATCACAACAGATCCTAAGGAAATCCAAAGTATCATCACGTCCTTCTACAAAAGGCTATACTCAACAAAACTGGAAAACCTGGATGAAATGAACAAATTTCTAGACTGATACAAGATACCAAAGTTAAATCAGGATGAGATCAATGACCTAAATTGCCCTATATCACCTAAAGAAATAGAAGCTGTTATTAATAGTTTCCCAACCAAAAAAATGCCCAGAACCAGATGGGTTTAGTGCAGAGTTCTATCAGACCTTCAAAGAAGACCTAATCCCAGTTCTTCTCAAATTATTCCACAAAATAGAAACAGAAGGTATTCTACCCAATTCATACTAAAAATCCACAATTGCTCTGATACCTACACCACATAAAGACACAACAAAGATAGAGAACTTCAGACCAATTTTCCATATGAAAATCGATGCAAAAATACTAAATAAAATTCTTGCAAATCG
>NW_018392441.1:3144-6390 GCF_900095145.1 Mus pahari | reverse complement strand
TTGTTATATGTTGGAGCATCTTTTGGGTATATACACAGGAGTGATATAGCTGGGTCCTTAGGTAATGTGGAGAAAGAGAAAGAACTCCTGCATTGGTGGTGGGATTACAAGCTGGTACAACCACTCTGGAAATCAGTCTGATGTATTTATTATTAATAGCTGAATAGTATTCCACTGTGAAAATGAAACAGATTTTCTTTATTCATTCTTCTATTATGGGACATCTGGGTTGTGTCCAGTTTCTGCCTATCACAAATTAGGCTGTTATAGAACATAGTTGAGTATATGCCCTTGTGGCATGGTTGGGCATCTTTTGGGTATATGTCCTGAAGTGGTGTAGCTGGTTCTTCACATAGATCTATTTCCAATTTTCTGAGGAACCTTCAGATTAATTTCCAGAGTGGTTGTACCACTTTGTAATCCCACCAGCTTGGGTATTTTGTTGTTTGTTTTGTTTTGTTTTGTTTACATTTGTTTTGTTTTCTTGCAACCCCACCACCACTTGCCACATTTGAAACAAACATCATATGAAGGTTCTTCAAAGCTCATCAATATCTTTGCAGTAGAATGGTGGCACAGCTAGGAGCAGACATACTAATGCTATGAAAAGCCTTTTATCAGTAATCTATCATTATATTCCATAGTCTGTAGATTTCTATAGAAATCTATGATTTCTATGATCATCTATGATTCTATCTCTAGTATATCTGATTTGCTTGTCTCTAGCTACCTAATATCTACTTAATTTNGAAAGCATCTAAGGAAGCTAAANNGAGCTCATTTTTTATAATTAACTAAACTAGAATCTTATATGACCAATAAGTTTGATTCAATGATGGCTACCNTGCATTTCTTACTTATCCTAAATAGTTGTAAAGAATCTTTCAAGAGAACTAGAATTTAACATATTTTAAGAATTACCTTAAAAGAATTTACACATGTATATATAATATGTTATAACAAATTAAAACCTTAAATACTTATCAATATAGAAATTCCATACCAAATATATACATTTGACTTCTTGGTACTCTTTGGCATAATGTAGACTCAATAATCTAACCTTTAACATATTCTTATATCCCTGCTTTTCTTTTTAATCCCCCCTTTCTTCTAATGTTAGATGGGAGAGAAAGAATGAAAGAGAAAAGAAAGAGAGAAAGATATCCTTAAATATAACCTCCTTTACCTTTTGCTCCTCTAATCTATACCATTAACAAATAACCCACCAAAAGACCAAAATCCACACTTTTGAGAATGGAGCCTCATTGTTTTGAAATTGCTTCCTGCTTTCAGGAGTGTGCGTGAGTCTGTAGGCCAGAGCATAGTGTTTTGGGGGGGCTCAAAGAAAATTGGGGTGTTGGCCAGTCTTAAAATGTTGGCTGTAATATTTGTTGTTCTCTGAGTGATGCGTAGTTTCAGAGATTAAAAGAAGTCCTGATTGCAACACTGAGAAGCTAGACACACTGGGGTCAGCACCTTTGAAGCTGTACTGGATATAGCTTCTGATGAAACAGCTAATGGGGAGTCGGAAGTTGGATAAGTCAGAATAAATATAATTTAGCTTCTCAGCATTCTTTTAGCATCCCCATGAGTGAATCTTGTCAGGGCCTATTTATCTTCATTTGTATCTGGAAACATGTAAATGTTCATACTTTTATGCTTTGGCAGATTATGGAATGTGTGATATTATAAATCAGCTAATGATGATGATTCTTTGCTTTCTGTTCACACAAGAAAGGCATCTGTCTTCTTTTTATAAATTAGTATAGACTATAGAAACAAACATACAATCTACTATATGAAACTCTTTAAGGTTTGCAGAATCTGTATTTTTAACTCAGATTATTGCATTCTAATGGGTTGTCATCATAATTTCTCAAGCCTTGTTGGATTTTTTTTCACTAGGAATAAGATCTTTTTGGTGTCACTGTAGGTTCCACATTAGATTTTTGAATATTCCTTATATTGCCTTAAAAATACCTCTATTTTTTCTATGGCTTTCAACCTAGCATTTAATATTTAGTCTTCTCTTCTTCTAAGTCTGTATTATTCTGATCTCCCTTAAAGCAGATATATAAAATTATAATCATTACTAACTGAACATATAATTTTTTTGTTTACTGTAAAAACAATACTAGATGGGTTTATAATGCCTTCTTTTACAACTTTCCATTTATTAATATGGAAAATATTTTCTTTTTTTAGTCTATCTAACTCTCTTCTTTCCATGGAAACTTTATTTTTCTTCCTCACTTTTATCAATGTAGGCTTTATAACCTTATAATTAAAGTCAGTTTATTATGACTGTGTATATTCTCTTTCTTCAGCCTGTATACTCCTTTTAAAACACACTTATCTATATTTTCTCCTGACAATTTTTATATGCATATATTTATATTTCATTGCTTTCTAACCCTAATGTCTGTTTTTGTATTTGATGTTTTCTAAACTTTATTCCATTCTTGCATGACTTATTCTTTTATATTTATTTAATTTTTTTCTGAAGGACATTATTTCATCAATTTCAAACTATTGATAATCTGTCTTTGATATTTTATTCTCACACTTTCCTTTCCCATGTAAGCATAATTCCAAACATCCCACTTCATCAGAAGTTCATTTCGAACTTGGATTATTTCTTAGTCTCTTTGTGTCCCATTGTAGTTAAAATCTAGCATCTCACTGTGACTAGCACCAGCCCAGCCCATCACCTCACAGAAGAGCATCTGTTCTACTATACTGTGAGCTATTTACTGGCTTGGAAGATGGTATGAGCAGGTGTATAAGATTGGGGACACTGTATTTCTTGTGAGAATTGAGCCTCATGTTAGAGGACACTGGCTGGCAGTACACATATTTGCCCCATGAAACATATGGTCCACCTTTTTGTTCAATGGTATTGTGTATTGCATTTCCAGTCTGCTTGATTAACAAGTTACTTAGTTATGAATGTGTGTGGGTTCTTGGGAATGATTTGTTTTCTCATTCATGTGTAATATTTAAGTTGTTTTTTCAAGTAAAACTGTTGGGGAACATACTTTTTAAAAATAATCATTCATTAAAAGAAAAATAGAATGCAATAATATTGTAATGGTTACACTACCTGAGAGATTTTGCTGGGATATATAAGCAGTGGAGGAAAAACTAAAAGGAGCTTGTCATGTTTCATTTACTGACTCTGTGTGTGTGTGTGTGTGTGTGTGTGAGAGAGAGAGAGAGAGAGAGAGAGAGAGAGAGAGAGAG
>NW_018392441.1:0-2484 GCF_900095145.1 Mus pahari | reverse complement strand
AAGCCAGTGATGATTTTCAATAACAGTAGGGTATGCAGAAATTCTGAGTGACAGTTATGAATACTTTGTGATATAATTTTTGAATCGACCTCAAAATTTAATCCAGTGAATCAACAATAGTGACTAATACGACTTTCTGCTCATGAGATCAAGGCTCCGACTTAGGGCATGCATCTGTGAAGTGAAACAAAGATGGACACATTTAAAATTACTATTGGATTCCCTTCATATTTTCATGTAAGGATTTAATAATCTTTATCATTTGCTCTAATTTCAAGTCACTTTTATAGGAATCAACTTACCAGTTTCATAGATTCTTTTAATATTTTGAGGAGGAATTTTGGCGTACTCAACAATCTTCACATATTCCTCCCACATTTCTTCAGTGATATTTGTTCCAGTTGCTGTATTTCATGGAAGAAAGGTCAGAAGACACAACCACTATAAACACTCCTAACAGTCTATGTTCATCAAGTCTTCTCATCAGTTGTTAAGTCCTCCTACTTTGCCCTACCTTTCCTACCAGAATGTAGATGCCAGTCAGGGAAACATTCTGAAGTCAGGTCAGACATTCTTACTGTGGATAAGATAATAACCCTCCATCCCATCATATCTAAGACACTGATTTAAATTAGGAATATTAAAATTAACATTGAATTATTATTAAAATTATTATCCTGCACAATTCAACTTGAATTTCACACAATCATGATTATACTTGAATATATATTAGTAAATAAAACACATAACTATACCAGTGTGTCATGAAAGTAAATGCAAGGGACACAGTTATGTTGCAATTAACAAGAAAAAAATGTTTTCTTCCAATTGAGATTTACATACCCAGAGCTCCTACCAGCCTCCCAGAGTAATTCAAGACATTACGAAACTGGACTTCAAATAGGATGGTGGTGTTTGAGAAAAAATGTACTGCAATAAAAACATTACTTGGCCCTGTTAAATAAATTTTCCTTCATTACAACATGATATAGAGTTTTCCATTTATTTATTTACTTACTTATTGTTTAGTTTTGCAATTTAATTTAGTTTGAAACTTCTCTTTCCGCAATAAAAATCTGAGTGTGTGCCCATTCACTTTCCTTCAAATTAATGATCTGATTTTTTTACTGATTATTATCATATGCTTATATTTATTATATTATTTTAATAGTTACTCCATATTTTATATTATATAAAATATGTATTATTTATATGAAATAATAATTTCTCTAACATGAAATATTTATTCATAAATATATCTCTTTCAGTCAACATTATGTTACATTGATATATGTCTTATTTGTTTTTAATTATATTATTTTTAAAACATTGTAAATTCTTTTATAATAATCCCATTATTCCTAACATACTACAACATGTATTATCATCTCTACATTAAACTATTGTATCAGGAAAATATTTTCTTATCTTCTAATATGAAATTAAAAAATCAATTGTAGCCTTTAATCCCAGCACTTGGGACACAGAGACAGGCGAATTTCTGAGTTTGAGGCCAGCCTGGTCTACAGAGTGAGTTCCAGGACAGCCAGGACTACACAGAGAAACCCTGTCTCAAGGAAACAAAAAACAAACAAAAAACCTAAAACCCAAAACCCAAAACAAAACAAAACAAAAAATCAATTGTATGTCTGTAGTTGACCAACTTTAACAAAAACTGTATTTATTTATTTGTTTGATTTTTGTTTGTTTTTGCCACCTAGCAAGGTTCATTCATAATTACATTACCCCAACCACCCCATACTGGTATAGAATATATAATGACAATGTTACATACTTCGTGGTAAGCCTCCCTGAGCGCTTGGATGAAAGTAGATTGGAAAATGATGAACTGCATCTTGCACCTTCCATGTGCTAGGAATGTAATAAGTCCCATTTCTTTTGGGACAAATAGGGAGGAACACAACCCCTGCAAAATGAGGCACAATGGACCATTTTTCCACAAAAGACAATCCTGATTAAGATTACATCCCTTAAAAAAAAAAACACTTAAATAATGCAGTCAATCTTGAACTCACTTTTAGCTGAGCAATATTTCCATGACATTTTATCAGCCCAAATTGTGTGTAGTTGGCATTTTTCATTTTTCCTAAATAATAGATATTAAACAATAAGCACTCCTTATTTCATATTTATCATCGTATGTCTATTTGTCCCCTAAAAAAACACATCTTGCTGAAAGTGGGGCACATTCATGGTCTTGATCCTGTCTTCTATGGTTTGTAAATATTTTCATTAATCATCTTCTCAGTCTACAATTCCTGTGTGAAATGGACCAAATTCCTGTGTACACCAAGACTTATGGACGGGAATGGGGGTCAGACCCTTAATTGACAGGATTTCCCAATCACAAAAGTAAAGCAAGTGACCACATTGATGCAGTGCTAAATATCCAGTTATCAGGATGGATTTCAAGAGGAGAAGCATTCTTCACAGTGAGATTATAACACAGCTTTTATCATATTT
>NW_018392440.1:2813-7374 GCF_900095145.1 Mus pahari | reverse complement strand
TATTTTTATTGGAGTCATGAAATACGATTTTATTTTATTTCTATACACATACAAGCACAGGTAACATTGGTCAAGTTCACATTGTTCCTGGTGTAGTTTCCTTAGTGATTTTGAAGAAAACGTGAAAATCGGTCACATGGAAATGGACAGAGGAAGCCTTCCCTGATGTTGTGTTCCAGTGCTGTGGGCTACTCTGAGAATTGTGTCTAGGGTAACAGATAGTGGACTGGGTCTTCAGACAGAATGCTTTGGCTTCAGGGAGACTGGCTATGGTTGAGAAGTGGGTTTCTGCCCATAGGTGGGCTCACAAACACAGACATGGGTTCACGATGGCATGGGCAAGTGAGAGGAAATTGCAGTGCCAAGGGCACAATGCATATTGGGTGTCAAGGAACAGAAATGGGGAAGGTCTAGCAGAATTCTACATGATTCCAAACCCAACATCTTAATACTAAGGATCCCAGAGACAATTTATTTGTTTCTATGCTTACTTCAATTTTTGTTGTTGTTCAACTGTGAATGACTGTTTGCTTATTGGATAAAAACTTTCATTTGGGTGGGGAGTTCAGACAGCAAATATTCATTTTTAGGGTTTTGGGGGTTTTTTGTTTGTTTTTTGTTTGCTTGTTTTGTTTTGTTTTGTTTTTTGCAACACTGTCCCTCTGTGTCATCCTGGCTGTCCTAGAACTCACTCTGTAAAGCAGGCTGATTTCTCAAACTCAGAAATCNACCTGCCTCTGCTTCCCAAGTGCTGGGATTAAAGGTTTGGGCCACCATTGCCCAGCTGCAATTACTTGTTTTGAAGTATGTATTTACACTGTTGTGTGTATCATATTTTTTTATGTACACATGTATTGGATCTTTTAGGATGTAGTCACCTCTGATGACGTGCATGTGAACTTCACTCAGGAAGAGTGGGCTTTGCTGGATNCTTCTCAGAAGAGTCTCTATAAAGATGTGATGCTAGAGACCTATAGGAATCTCACAGCTATAGGTAATAAAGTGATTTTTCTTTATTTACTTTGTAAAATGTAGGCACAACTGTTTCCTTGTTATTGTATTTACTTTTGTAATTTCAGTTGAGAATGTGGAAGGATGAAGTAAAATAATCAGTCACGGTCTAAAGTTCCCTCAAGTTAGTAAAGTAATTGTTACCTAATTTCCACTTTGTAACATACTTTCTCTGGTACTGTGTTTTAGGATACATTTGGGAAGAACATCCTCTTGAAGACAATTTTCTAACTTCTAGAAGTCATGGAAGGTAATTTTCCTGTGCAAACTGATGAGAAAATACCTATGAATAAAGTTTAATATGTGATACAATTTGTAAAGAAAATCAATAGCATACAATAAGCACTCATTTCAGTTATGGATGATTACTAAATCTCACAAAATCATGTATGTCTATGGCAGGTATGTAATTATTGTTTGCAAGGCATTCCATTAAGTTCAAAGACAGAGAAAGAATGGCTTAGCAGATGTGTCACTCTTTAAATCAAGCCCAATAGAGCCATGCTGTAGAAGTGCAAGTGTCTTCAGTCGCATACCACTTAGCTATTACAACAGGGAACACTTTGATTAGTTCATAAGTGTATGTCCAGAAACTCATAATCAGCAAATAATCCATAGAAAATCTGAGCTTGTAATCACAGGATAAATTTAGTGAGATGGACATTTTATAAGATCCGAGAATGTTTTTGTGGGAAAGAACCTTAATCCCTATAGCACATTTCTATGGGTAAAAATGTCAGCAGTGTGAAGGGAATGTGGAAACTTTTCCCTTGTTATTCTTCTTGTGATAAGGATGCCAGAGGTTACAATGGATACAAGCCATGTGAGCNTATGGGTATTGAAAGAAGCCACATAGCTCTCTCTCTTCAAGAGTANTTAGAACGTATGCAGTTTACCACACTTTGAGTAGACACTATAAATATGCTATTAGTTTATAAATAGTTTCTCAACATTATTGGGGGCATTTCCCAAGTCAAACTGCTGAAAATCTAAATTAGGATTAGGGAAGTCGAAATTTTTTAGTTTGCATTTGTTCTTGTTCCAAATTTAGTATTATTCTCATGATAACAAAATTTGTGAATGCAATCAGTGTGCAAAGGCTCAGAGTTCTTCATTTTCTCTTTAAATAAGTGAACAACCTCTTATAGAAAATGTATGCTATAAATGTGAGACAGATGATCAATACTCTTCCCATTTCATTTATTCTCAAACATGTAAAATAATCCATAATGAAGTAGGACACCTTTGAATGTAAACAAAGTAATATTAGGTTAAGGTTAGATTGGTCTTTACAGTTGAACCAAATTGAAAATGAATTCATACAGATAAAAAGACTCATCAGTATAATCAATGTGAGAAAGATTTCACATGTGTCAATTATATTTCCAGGAATGAAAGAAGTTGGAGTAGAGAGCAAACTCTGAGTTTATTCAGTGTGGCAAATCCTTTGTATCAGAGTTAAAGTCAATGGCATGAAAGAATTCGTAATGTAGAGAAAACCTATGACTGTAACAAATGTGATAAGGCCTTTGCACTAAGGAGTGACCTCCAAAGACATAAACGAACACATACAGGAGATAAACTCTATGAATGTATTTAATGTGGTAAAGCCTTTGCAATATGGAGTGGACTCCAATAACATAAGCAAATACATACAGGAGAGAAACTCTATGAATGTATCTAATGTGGTAAAGCCTTTGCAATAAGAAGTGGACTCCAATAACGTAAGCAAATACATACAGGAGAGAAACTCTATGAATGTATCTAATGTGGTAAAGCCTTTGCAATAAGGAGTGGACTCCAATAACATAAGCAAATACATACAGGAGAGAAACCCTATGAATGTATCCA
The DNA here is from genome assembly GCF_900095145.1 of Mus pahari. Taxonomy (NCBI): domain Eukaryota; kingdom Metazoa; phylum Chordata; class Mammalia; order Rodentia; family Muridae; genus Mus; species Mus pahari. The sequence continues at coordinate 4,512 of NW_018392440.1, read as the reverse complement.
ATGTGATAAAGCCTTTGCAATAAAGAGTGGACTCCAATAACATAAGCAGATACATACAGGAGAGATACCCTATGAATGTATACAATGTGGTAAGGTCTTTGCAAGAAGCAGTGGTCTCCAATGTCATAAAAGAACACATTCAGGAAAGAAACCCTATGAATGTAACCTATGTAGTAAGCCTTTGCAGCAAGCAGTGGTCTTGAATATCATAAATGGACACATATAGGAAAGAAGCGCTTTGAATGTCAGTAATGTGGTAAAGCCTTTGCAGGAAGGAGTGACCTCCAAAGACATAAAGTTACACATACAGGAGAGAAACCCTATGAAGGTATCTAATATTGGAAAGCCTTTGCAGCAAGCAGTGATCTCCAAGTACATAAATGAACACATACCAGAAAGAACCCTTTTAAATATAGCCTATGTTGTAAAGCTTTTTCAAATATCAATAGTCTTCCCATACATATAGTTGGGAACATATAGTTGAGAGAAATGCTTTGACTTCAACCAATGTGGTTAAACTTTTTCAAAAAGCAGTTGTCAACAAAGTCATTTAAAAAACATGTATAGGATAGAAATTTTTGAATGTTAGTAATGTGATGGTACAGCTTTTTCACAAAGCAGTGGCCTCCAAAAATATAAAGGAACACAGACAGGAGAGAAACCCTATGAATATCAGCAATGTTCTGAAGCCCTTCTAAATCACAGTCATCTTTAAATCCATAAAAGAACATGAACTGGAGAGAAATCCTTTGAATNTCACTAATGAGGTAAAGCCTTTGTACAAAAGAGTCATCTCCTAACACAAAAGAATACACACTGGAGGGAAACCCTATGAATATAAGAAATGTGGTAACCTTTTTGCAAGTCACAGTACTCTCTAAGTAAACGAAAGAAGTCACACATGTAAGAAATCCTATGAAATTAATTAAGGTGATAAACCTTTCTCCATCACAATTACCTTAAACTACACAAAAGAAGATATACAAGTGAGAAACCCTATGAATGTAAACAATGCGGTACAGCCTTCACTAGTAAGTCATATCCAAAGGCAACATAATAAAGGAAAATGTAATGTAGAGAAATCCTGCATGGTGAAGCTTTTGCATATTTCTAGAGACTCCATCACCATGGAACAATCTATACTGCATAGAAATTCATGAATATATTTAAATATTTGATATGGTGAAGTGCCGCAACCCAGCACTCCGACCAGCAGAGATGGGGGAAACAAACGACATGAACACCAAGGAAGGTTTCTCCAAGAACTTTGGTCTTTATCTGGGGCTCATCCTGTTTTTGTTTTTCCATCAGTCCTCTGCCTCTTATCCCTCCCCCCTCTCCTGGATCCAATCAGCATTCAGCATGCTCTGAAGAGGAGCCCATGCACGCAGGCAGGGCACACTGTGATAGGCCAGTGACTCATCAGACTGACAGCACAGGATCTTACAAGGGCACAGGCTCAGATTCTTGGTAAACAGGGAGCACGGGGCTTGGCCATACCCGCTTCCCACAGTGAAGCCTTTTCAAATTTCCCAAGTCTTCATCATCATGAAAGAGAAACCATATGAATGTATCCAATAAGGGAAGCCTTTGNACCTTTCTATAGTCTTCATCATCATGAAAGTAATCATACTGCAGAGAGAGTCTATCAGTGTACAAAATGTTGTAGAGCCTTTCTGGTATGAGTTCCTCTCAACCT
>NW_018392440.1:0-1863 GCF_900095145.1 Mus pahari | reverse complement strand
TACAGTTTAACCAATCATATGTATTTGGTTTTTGTGGTAAAGAACAGGTGTTACGTTTTGAGGAGCACAAGATGTGTAGCAGAAGGCATTGTTAGAGACAGTCATTATGTTTTCAAGAGCAAAAGATGAGTAAAGGGAGGTTGGCTATCCACAATACCCCATGCCTGGAAACTTGAAATTAGTTTCACCATGTGAATAAATGCAGGATGATAACAAAAATGCAATACTTAGGGCCTGTTTTTGGTTTTGTTTTGTTTTTTATTTTGTTTTTATTGTCTGCTTATTCCCAATTGTTGTGTATTGGTTCTCATGCTACTCTTGTTATATTGGTTCCACAATTGCAAGATAATCCTGCATTTAAAACACTGAGATTCCCTGCCCAAAGCTCGTTCTAACTGGTAAGTAAATTTGCCATCATCCAATGGCTAGGCAGGGAGACAGAGGCAGGATATTCGGATTCATGGGCAAGGGGACCAAAGAGGATTGCCATGCCAGTAAAGGAATTGGATGCAGGCTTGAGAGCTGGGAACAGCAGAGTACCAGCCATGTAAGAGCTGGGGAGGAGTGGCCCCAGTGTTCCCTCCTCTGACTGGATCTGGGTTAGCAAAGATGGGATATAGATTTAGTATGTAATAATACAGGAATATCACAGCGGAGGCATTAGCAATGTCAAGTTAAGGAGTGTTCCAGCCAATGAGCTAATTTGACATATTAAATAAAGATATTTGTCTTTCATTTCAGGCTCCAAAGCATTTGCATGCTGAGCTAGGAACTTAAACAGGTGGTGACTTATAGTAGAACAAAGTAACCAACTAACTTTAAAGAATGCATTTCACTTATAGGCTTGAACTTAGTATTAAAAATTAATTGGAGAATCTCAAATTGAAAATATGTGCCAAGATGTGAGATTAAGAGTTGGGGAAAATTGGATTCTTTGCAGAGTTGCTGGTTTTGCTGGAGCCATTTGATCTCACTGTACTCGCTAATTTTGTGTCAACTTGACACAGCTGGAGTTATCACAGAGAAAGGAGCTTCAGTTGGGGAAATACCTCCATGAGATCCAGCTGCAAGTCACTTTTGAAATTAGTGATCAAAGGGGGAGGTCCCCTTGTGGGTGATGCCAGCTCTGGGCTGGTAGTCTTGGTTCTATAAGAGAGCAGGCTGAGCCAGCCAGGGCAGGCAAGCCAGTTAAGAACATCCCTCCATGGCCTCGGCATCAGTTCCTGCTTCCTGACCTGCTTGAGTTCCAGTTCTGACTTCCTTTGGTGATGAACAGCAATGTGGAAGTGTAAGCTGAATAAACCCTTTCCTCCCCAACTTGCTTCTTAGTCATGATGTTTGTGCAGGAATAGAAACCCTGACACAGACAAATTGGTACCAGCAAAGCAGGGTATTCCTGTGACAACCTGACCATGTTTTGGAGAAGACTGTGGAAGGACTTTGGAACTTTGGGCTAGAAGATCCATTCAGTGTTAAGAGCTCTTTCGAATGTTTTGTAGGAACTTAGAACATAATGTTGAGAACAGTGCAGAAGATGGAGGCCTGGCTTGTGAAATTTCAGAGGGAAAATTAAAGACTCTTTTCCCGGCCATTGCTATTTTGGATTGTAAAGATTCTCTGTTCTGGTTATCTGGGGCTGAAGAATCAGCTGCGATTAACAAGATACCAGAACTACTAAAGCTGGGACTATTGATGCTGGTTAGCTGGAGCTAAGAAATTAGTGGTGATTAAGAAGAGAGCAGCAGCCGGGCATGGTGGCACACGCCTTTAATCCCAGCACTCGAGAGGCAGAGGCAGGTGGATTTCTGAGTTCGAGGCCAGCCTGGTCTACAGAGTGAGTTCCAGGACAGCCAGGGCTACACA
>NW_018392439.1:0-2742 GCF_900095145.1 Mus pahari | reverse complement strand
GGGAACAAAATACCCAAGGGAGGAGATACAGAAACAAAGTGTGGAGCAGAGACTGAAGGAAATATTATCCAGAGACTGTCCCACCTGGGATGCATACCATATACAGTCACCAAGCCCAGACACTACTATGGATGCCAACAAATGATTGGTGACAGGAGCCCAATATATATTGTTTACTCCTGAGAGGCTCTGCCAGTGCCTGACAAATACAGAGGTGCTCACAACCAAACTTTGGACTTAGCACAGGGTCTAAAGACCCATGGTTTAGCTACATATGTAGCAGAAGATGGATGGACTTGTTGGATATCAATGGGAGGAGAGGCCCTTGTTCCTATGAAGGCTTGATGGCCCAGTATAGGGGAATGCCAGGATAGGGAAGGAGTAGTAGGTGGGTTGGGGAGCGGGGAAAAAGGGGATGGGATAAGGGTTTTTTTTAATCTGTGGTTTTGTACTCTCTTAATTGTATTTCAACTGAAAATATCACATAGTATAGTTTCAAAATTAAAATATGATTTTATAGAAAAATTAGAATGAAGAAATGGCCAACCAATAACTCTCCTAACTTGAAACCCATCACAAGGGCATTGTTGATGATACTCTGTTATGCTTGCAGACAGGAACCTAGCTTAACTATCATCTGCAAGGCTTTATCCTGTAGTGGACTGAAACAGATTTAGAGTCCTACAGCCAAACATTAGACTGAACTCAGGGATTCTTTTGGAAGATATGGGGAAAGGACTTGAAGACCCTGAAGGGGATGAAAACTTTATAGGAAGACCAACAGAGTCAACTAATCTGGACCTCTGGCACCTCTCAGAGACTGAGCCACCAACCAATGAACAAATGCCATACGGACTGGAACAAGTTCCCAAGCACATATCTAGCAGATATGCACCTCAGTCTCCATACGGAACCCAAGAGAATGAAGGCTCGCCCTAAAACTGTAGCCTAACTATGGTATCCTTTCCCAACAAGGGCTGCCTTGTCTGGCCCACCCTCTCAGAGGAGAAAGGGAAATGGGATGGGGGAAGGAATCAATCAGTAAAGACCTGGAGAGAATAACACTTGGGGTGTAAATGAATAAATAGAAAAATGCTCATGTTTTGTATTTTAAAATTTTTTAAATGTCACTAAAATATGTATGATTGAAGAAATAAATGCTGTAGTCTCGAAAGAATGATGTAATTTGACAGGTTTAATTTAAATGGGACCTAGTCTAGAGGACCTCATTGAAAATTTGTCGTGAGGAATTAGACAGAGAGAAAGATACTCATGGAAAAGGTAAAAAAGAAAGAAAAAAGGCTGGACCATAGGATGATAAGCAGAGCATTGTAAAGCAAACCACAGAGGACAGTCTCTCTTCACCTTCATATGTGCATGGATGTTGACAGATCTCATAACAAACCCAACAGCCTTCTTCCAATGCTAAAAATGAAAAACACAGAGAACGTGAAGGTGAGGACTCTACTGGGGAAAAGAGATTTAACAGACTTCTCTTGATAATGTGTATTTGTTTACTAAGCAATTTGTATAAGAAAGACCATCACTCCATATATTCTTTATAATACGGAGAATTTAATGAATACCATGATTATAAAGTATATCTATTTAACTCTTTAAACAAAAATATAGGGACATTACAACAATGGAGGCATTCCAAATGGACAAAGAATTTTTACAGGATCTAATATTTGCTTTGCACTATAAATTCCAGTGAGTAAAGAAGTGAAGCCCTTCTCTGTGCATCCTTTAGCCTAAAGATGATTAAGGGATTTGTCAATAGTGGTCAACAGATCTCCTCAACCCCAGAACACTTACATGGAGTCTTATCGGAGGAAGATGATAAAGTCTGAGTAACAGTACCAAAAATACTACAGCCAGTATTTGTATGACAAGTCTTGTATCTATCAACTTTCACAAAAATGCTTATTTTTTTAACTGATTGAATATCAGGAAACAAACTGAAGAAAATTGTGAAAATGGCCCACAGAAATAAGCAAAAAAATTTTTCTCTAAAAAACCATTTCTGTCTGATCAACGAAGCTCTCAGTTGCTAGAGAATGTTTCAAGTTCTTCTGGATTGCATGAAGGACCCCTGTCTTTACTTTCTTCTTCAGGAATGTCCTCCATTGCTCTTTGAAGAAGCAGCTTCAGAGATTTCTGTTGGAACATTCGCTGACGAATAAAGCCAACAAGGAAGTAAACAATAGGGATGGCACAGCTGTTAATACAGTATAGGAATAGCAATACTGCCTCTGGAAAATAATCACAAAACCCAACGTATATCAAAGTTTTAATACATTGAATGATGCTGGAGATTCCAAAGGGAAGACAGTGGAATAGGAAGGATAACACTGTGAGTGCAATGGTCACATACACCCTTGTCACTGGTATCTGCTGGGAGCCACAGAAGATCCTAACGAGTAGGATGAAACTGGTCCCACAGAGAACCACAAATGAAACAATTGAGCATATATCACTGATTAAATAATATCTCCAACACTGAGACTTGTCAAAACTATTAAACAGTAAGCCACATCTCATCCCATCCAGAAACACAAACAACAGGGACAAAGCCCAAAGCAAGATACAGGTTATAGATGATGTGTGTCTCGGTCTTTGACAGCGATACCAGATAGGCAACATGACACGCAGGCAGACCTCAATGCTAATGGCGCTGAGAATGCTCAGGCCAGAAAGATAAGGAAATGTTGTCAACATAACAAGAAAGAGAGGGACCTG
>NW_018392438.1:2035-6010 GCF_900095145.1 Mus pahari | reverse complement strand
TATATATATATATATATATATATATATATATATATATATATATATATATAATTATTATTACATTGTTGGATTTCCTTATATTGAACCGTCCCTGCATCACTGCGATGATGCTTAGTTGATATTGGTGAATGATTATTTTCATGTGTTTTTGGATTCTCTTTGTGGGAATTTTATTAATTGTTTTGGATCAATATTCTTAAGGGAAATTGGTCTAATGTTCTCTTTCTTTGTTTGGTGTTTGTGCTCTTTAGGTATCAGCATACTGAGGCTTCATAGAAAGAATTGGGAAGTGTTCCTTCTGTTTTTATTTGGTGTAATAGTTTGAGAAATATTAGAATTGGGTCTTATTTGAAGGTCTGCTAGAATTCTGCACTAAAACCATCTGGCCATGGGCTTTAGTTAGATGGGAGACTCCTAATCACTGCTTCTAATTCCCTAGGTGGGTTGAGACTATTTAGGTGGTTTATCTGATTCTGATTTAAGTTTGGTATCTGCTATCTGTCTAGAAAAGTATCCATTTCATCTAAATTTTGCTGTTTTGTTAAGTATAGGCTTTTGTAGTAGGAGCTGAAGATTTAAAAAAAATTTTCTCAGTTTCTGTTATGTCTCTCTTTTCATTCCTAATTTTGTTAATTTGGACACTGTCTCTGTGCCCTCTAGTCAGTTTGGCTAAGGTTTTATCTATCTTGTTGATTTTCTCGATGAACCACTTTTTGTTTATTCTTTGTATATTTCTCTTTGTTGCTACTTGACTGATTTCTGGCCTAAGTTTGATTATTCCCTGCCTTCTACTTCTCTGGGGTGTTTATGCTTTTCTGTATTCTAAAGCTTTCAGATGTGTTATTAAGCTGCTAGTGTATGATCTGTCCAATTTCTGTATGGAGGCACTTAGAGCTATGAGATTTTTCTTAGCATTATTTTCATTGTGTCCCATAAGCTTAGATATATTGTGCCTTCATTTTTATTTAACTCTAGAAAGAATTTAATTTCTTTCTTTATTTCTTTCATGACCAAGTTTTGGAGTAGATTGTTGTTCAGCTTCCAAGTGTGAGGGCTTTCTGTTGTTTTTGTTGTTATTGAAGATCAGCCTTAGTCCGTGGTGGCCTAATACAATAAGGGGGTTTAATTCAATGTTCTTTTATCTGTTGAGGTTTATTTTGTGTCTGAATATATGGTCAATTTTTGAGAAGGTATCATGAGGTGCTGAGAAGAAGGTATATTCTTTTGTTTTAGTGTGAAATGTTCTGTAGATACCTGTTAAATTTGTCAGTTTCACTGTGTCTCTATTTAGTTTCTGTTTCCATGAACTGTAGATTAGTGAACATGGGGTTTCAAGTTCTCGTATTACTAATGTGTGAGGTTCAATGTGTGCTTTGAGCTTCAGGAAAGTTTCTTTTACAAATGTTTGTGCTCTTGCATTTGGGGCATAGATGTTCAGAATTGAGAGTTAATCTTGGTCGATTTTACCTTTGAGTATGTAGTGTCTTTCCCCATATTTTTAATTAAATTTTCATTGAACATATATTTTATTGGATATTAGAATGTCTAATCCAGCTTATTTCTTGGGACCATTTACTTAGAATTTTCCCCAGCCTTTTTCTTTGAGGTAATGTTTGTCTTTTTCACTAAGGTACAGTTCCTGTATGCAGCAAAATACTGGGTCCTGTTTACATATCCATTCTGTTAGCCTATATCTTTTTGTATGGGAATTGAGTCTATTTGTGTTGAGAGATTGGACCAATGATTGGTGCTTCCTATTTTTTGTTTGTTTTGTTATTTTTGTTGTTGTGGAATTATGTTCATATCCTTCTCTTCTCTTGGGTTTGTTGTGAGATTAATTTCTTGTTCTTTCTTGGGTGTAATTTCCCTCCTTGTGTTGGACGTTTTCTTCTGTTATCCTGTGCAGTGCTAAATTGGGGAAAAATAAAATTTAATTTTGTCACAGATTATCTGGGTTTTCCCATCTATGGTAGTTGAGCATTTTGCATGGTATAATAGCCTGGACTGGCATTTTAAATCTCTTAATAGATATAGAACATCTGCCCAAGATCTTCTGACTTTAGAGTCTGTCTTTATATGTTATTTGATCTTTTTCCCTTACTGCTTCAAGTATGATTTCTTTTTTTCTAAGCATTTGTTGTTTTGATTATTAGGTGAAAGGAGTACTTTTTTCTGATCTAATGTGTTTGGTGTTCTGTAGGCTTTTTGTATGTATATGAGCATCTCTTTCTTTAGGTTTGGAAAGTTATCTTCTATATATTTGTTGAAGATGTATGCTGGCCCTTTGAGTTGGTGATCATCACTATCTTCTATACCTGCTTTTCTTAGGTTTTGTCTTTTCATTTGTCCTGGATTTCTTGCATGTTTTGAGTAGGAACTTTTAGCTTTTTGTATTTTCTCAGACTATTGTCTCAGTTGTCTTCTGTGGCATCTTCTATGCCTGATATTCTCTCTTTTATCTCTTTTATTCTGTTGGTGATGCTTACATCTATGACTCCTGCCCTCTTTCCTAGGATTTCTCTCTTCAAGGTTGCCTGTTTTTATGTTTTCTTCTTCTTTTATGTGTGTATGTATGTATGTATGTATGTATTTTTTATTTATTTATTTATTTTTTTCAAGATAAGGTTCCTCTGTGCAGCGCTGGCTGTCCTGGAACTCTCTCTGTAGACCAGGCTGGCCTTGAACTCAGAAATCTGGATGCCTCTTTGTGTTTTATTTAATGTATCTATTTCTATTTTTATATTTTGCATGATTTTGTTCAAGTCCTTCACCTGTTTGATTGTGTTTTCCTGCATTTCTTTAAGAAATTTATGTGTTTCCTCTTTAAGAGCTTCTATTTGTTTATTTGTGTTATCCTGTATTTATTAAAGAAGTTATTATGATCTGGGATTTTAGATCTAATTCTTGCTTTTTATATGTGTTGAGGTATCTAGGGCTTGCTGTGGTGGGAGAACTAGGTTCTGATGTTACCAAGTAACATTGATTTCTGATGCTTATATTCCTGATCTTGCCCCTTGCCATCTGGTTGTCTCTGGCATTAACTTGCCTTACTATATCTGACTGGAACCTGTCCCTCCTGACAGCCTTTTCTCTGTTATCCTGTGATCCTGTGATTCTTTGTTCTTAGATGTGTCAAATCTCATGGGGTGTCAAGCTGCATCTGGGTGTGGGCTGATTGGGTGGGGATCCAGAGCAAGGCTCCTATCTTCCATAGCAAAGCTCCTCTCTCCTACATGGTTTTTGAAATTATTTTATTACATTTATTTGTATAATTAGTAATAATAATAATAATAATAATAACAATATATGGATACAAACTTCATTGCCTGTCAATGACATGCTATAATAATCTTTAATTGCCTTTCAAACAAATTCTATAACCATCAATCAGTGACTCTATTCTTTCCTCCCTATGTTTGTGTAACAAACAATCTTCTCTTTGTGTCTGTAAATTTACCATTATTTCATTATATAGACATGTTCTCTCTACTGTCTTGATAATGCACATTGATACAGAAAGAATGATTCTTTAACAAATTCTCACCACATTTAATATCATGCTTGTCATTCAGTAAAGCCATGACACAGCTAAGAATTTCATTTCCAAACACAAGCCCACAATTAAATAATCCTATGCTTTCCTCCAATGCTTTCATGGCTCAGAGCTTTTATATTTATATTAGTGCCACCTTTGCATTAAATTTTATTTATGATGTGATATAGGAGCCCAGTGAGGTTCTTTTATTTTTGAATATATATTTGTCCCAGGATTTGAAATAGTTTTCAAGTCGAAGAGAAAGTGCTAATGATCAATACAGTGAAATATGCTTTAATTTGTGGGATATTGTAAAGTTCCTCACTGTAGTGGCTATTCCTGGTTGTCAACTTGACTATATTTGGAATGAACTACAATCCAGAAGTGGAAGACTCACCAGTGACCCTAATCTGGAGGCTGGGAGATAGAAGTTTCTGATC
>NW_018392438.1:0-1115 GCF_900095145.1 Mus pahari | reverse complement strand
TGAAGCTGAGAATTTTGAATCTTCAGATTCTCAAGGGTTTGCCCCACCTGAGGAAGTAGTACCCTCAGCCCCACCCCTTGAAATAATGCCTTCCCCACATGAGGAAATCAATTCTGCAGAGTTTGATAGACCAGCAGTGACTTTCACTGAAGGAAATGCCAGACAAGACAATACTGATGTTTCTCAAGGCCCACCAATAGTTTCTTCTAGACCTGTAACTAGACTCAAAGCAAAACAGACTCCTAGAGGGGAGGAAGAAAGTGTAGTCTATGAGGAAATTCACTGCACTACTAAGGAGCTTAATGAATTTGCTAATTTATTCAAGCAGAAACCTGGGGGATATGTGTGGGAATGGATTGTAAGGGTGTGGGATAAGGGTGCAAGGAACATAAAACTAGAGCAGGCTGAGTTTATTGAAATGGGCCCTCTGAGTGGATATAAGCTCCCACAGTTCAAAAAAGTGTCAATAGTTTGTTGGAATTGTTGGCGGAAGTGGTTATCAAAAGATGGCCTGGAAAGGACTTGGAGATGCCTGATATTCTGTGGCTTAGTGTTGATGAAGGGATTTTAAGACTTAGGGAAATCGAAATGCTAGAGTGCATATATTGTGTAAAACCTAATCTTCCTCAATGGGAAGGTCCAGAAGATATGCCCTTTACCAGCTCTGTAAGACACAAACTGGTGAGTTTTGAAGAGTTTTGTGTTTGCTCTTTTCCTTGTCCCAGACCTTAGCAATGGAGATGTTGTTGCTCAATTAGATGAATTAAACTCAATGGGTTTAATTGGACGAGGAGGAAACAAGGGCCAGGTGGCAGCATTGAATCCCCAGAGACAAGGTGATCCTAGTTATTATAATGGACAGAGTAGACGAAACAATGTTTATAACAACATACCCCGTAATGGTCAGTACAGGAGAGGTGAAATTTGTAATGGCATGACTCGCTTGGACCTTTGGTACTGGCTAATCAATAATGGTGTTTCCAGGAACGAAATACATAAGAAGCCTACTGCATACCTGTTTGATCTTTTTTTTGTTTTGTTTTGTTTTGTTTTGTTTGTTTGTTTTGTTTTTAGAGACAGGTTTTCTCTGTGTAGCCCTGGCTGTCCTGGAACTC
>NW_018392437.1:29715-32102 GCF_900095145.1 Mus pahari | reverse complement strand
TTAACACAGAGGCCTATGTATCTGTCACAGTGATCTTTGAGCCTCTGCATGCCCCATGCCTTTCTACATGCTGTTTTCTCACTCTGAAGTACTCACCTTAGTGATGACTTTCCTCCCTGACAAATGAATCCAGTGTTTGAACAAAGAACCACTGAGCATACAAACAGTTCAGAAATGGCCATAGGCTACGTCCTGGGCTGAGCATTTGTCTGAAGGTTCTGTGGAGACTCCCCTCCCTCCTGGGTGTCTTTTCTTTCTGGTCTGCTGGAGGCCAGCTCCACACCAACTTCCAAGTTGGTGAGCTCTCAGTCTGCCTGGAGCAATGGGCTGGCTGGCTGCTTCTTTTATCATGTGCATTTCCCACATCCTCTTCTCAGCAAGCTCTGGGCATTGAGCCTGGGACCAGAGGCCACTTCTGTTTTCCCAAATGCAGGGAGCCCTCCCAACTGTTCATTGTACTTGGGGACAGTATGGAGAATTTAGGGCTCATTTCTGACCAGCTGCTCCCATCAAAGAGAATATTTGCACACATCCCTACTTCCAAACTCCAAATTCCTCATGATAAGAAGGTTTCAAGGTTATTACACTTCTTTTGTAAATTTGGCACACACTATAGCTTACATATATTTTGATAACTGCTAAGCATTAGTTTGTCTGGAAAGAATCCCCCTTTTAACATTTGGTCATGTGAGTGTTTCTGCCTGCAGTAACACTCACTTCAGTCTGGGTTCATCCTGAAAGGCGGGGCTGTCCTGAAAGGGCGAGAGAAATGGGGCCAGGACAAATTATTCTGATCGAGGCCCAAGGTTTAATAAAGGAGCTCAGTTTATATAGTGTGGGAAAAACCCCAGTCCCCAGCCCCAGTCTTGCAGGCACAGGTGATTGTATGTAGGCAGGTCCAAAGGATGCTGTCTCTGGGACATCAAGGCACAGAATGTCCGTAGGGGTTCCAAAGGATGTTGTCTCTGGGACATCAAATGGTCTTCTCAGCAGGCGATGGAGACACTTTGAAGGACAGTGACAGTAGAGCAGCTCTGGCATATCTGAAGGTTACCACCAAATACCACCAGTGGATCTTAGCGACTGCAGGGGGCTGGGCTTTGAAAGACAGCGATTAGTATAAACAGTAAGGCAAGCTTGGCAGATCTGAAGACCATCACCGCAGGTGGTCCAGTGGCAGCAGAGAGCTGGGAGACCCCAACAGTCATGTCTAGATAAAACCTGAAATTTCTTGAACACATATCTACTTCAGAGGAGGTATATTTTAGTTTGGAACCATTCCAAATAATTGTTACTCAAGATTGTTTCAGAATAGTTTTTAAAATGGGCATATTCCAGATCTATTGGCATTACAAAGCCAATAACTTGACACATACACAGCTTTCCAGAGAGAGTGCAGAATGAAATTCTCTTGCAGCATCTGAGGAAGAAAGGAAAGTAGACTATTATTACACTCAACTAACATCAAGCTCATTCCTTGAATAAGACAACATGTTAATGACATGTATTTCCAAATCCTTGGAAATAGTAGAGAAGAATATTGCTTGGATGTGGGAACGGAAACAAGGATGGGGCCGGCGAGGGTGAGAGCTGATGGAGTCACGTGAAGAATCCCAGGAATCAGACTCTGGGACCAGCATCATGGTGCAGATCTGAGTTTATTGTGCAATGCATAAGCTTATCTACAGTGTTGTGTCAATCCCAAGCCCCTAAATCCTCCACCAATCCTTACTTGCCACAAAGTCACCATAGTCCAAATTAAAGCCCTGTCTGATGAGTTTACTCAGAAGAAGTAGGGGGAACATAGTCACCTCTTAGAACTTCCGTGAAGAAGTGGGCTGGGGCTGGGGCTGGGGCTGGGGCTGGGGCTGGGGCTGGGGCTGGGGCTGGGGAGAGCTCAGCTACCACTCTGGCCTAGGTTTTTTTTTGCTATCTCACTAGTGTTCCTGGAGCCAATTTCAATCTAATACCATGTATGGCATATTAGGATTCTTCAAAGAGTCACAGATGCCTGTGGCACCTTCCTTTCCATCCACTTTTTCCATCAAAAGGTGGACTTCCACATCCCTAACACTTGAGGGTTTCTTTGTTTTCAGTTGCATGGATATGTAGGCCTTTGGATCAAACTCCAGATGGTACAGTTCTTCTTCATACAGCACCCTTCTACAAATGGAGCAGACCCTGTAGAAACTTATCTCATGTATTTCTGCTGAAACAAACACAGGATTACACTCACATTCACAATGACTACGTATGGTAAAACACACTGATGTGTTACTGGGATCTTTGCCTTGTGGAGCTCCAACTTTAACACTTCCTCAAAATCTGTTCCCCAGATCATTAGGAATGTGGCTAGTAAAGAGCCTTTGTTCTCTTAGGGCAGCTGA
>NW_018392437.1:27547-29095 GCF_900095145.1 Mus pahari | reverse complement strand
TGTGATTACATCAAGAGGGCTTCTCTGTGTTTCTCTGGGACACCCCGGCTCCTGTGACCTGAGGACCCGAGGGAGTTCCTTGTGAGGGGGTCCTACAGCCTCACCCCTGCCCTGTTTCTCTTTCTGATACTGAAGAAGACCTGCTATCAGTTAAGTTAGAATCAAATTTACTTTTGTTCCAAAAGCACTGAATTTTCCTCAGACTTACTGCAATGCTCAAAAACATTCTGGTACTCCAAAATCATGTGTGTGTGTGTGTGTGTGTGTGTGTGTGTGTGTGTGTGTGTATGTGCATGCATAGTATGGGTGCTGGAATACCACAGCATGTGTGTAGAAGTGAGAGAACAACTTCTTATAGTTAGTTTCTTCTTCTATTACGTGTTCTGGAACCCAAGCTCTGGTGATAGGCTTATATAACAGNAATCTTTACCTACTGAGAAATCTTATTGGCCCATAAAAAAATACTTCATTTTGGACAATTTCAATGTCAACTGTTGTCTTTAGAAAAAGATTTCTAATAAGTGGAACACCACAGTGATATGGTTTGGTAACTCCTTTACGTGTTCTGTTGGCCCTTTTGTTTAAGTATGCTCACAGTGTTCCAGAGCCATGTTATGGCAAGTATGAGATAGGGAGATAGGAATCTGGGAAGCACATGGAAGGTGAGAGTTCAGCCTGGCACATAAGGCACTGGAAATAAGCTACTACTACGTTGTGCCATTGTCAAACTAGACCACATAACTCATAACTAGACGGAAGCTTCTGACCAAATTGTAAACTCAGTCTCTCTCTCTCTCTCTCTCTCTCATGAATTAAAAAAGTAGCAGAATTATATGTATGTTCATGTATGTGCAAGGAGCAATGTTTAATACAAAATATATTAAAGTGAACCCTGATGCACACTAGTCTTCTAAACACAAATATCATATTTATTCTTTAAAAATCTATTTAATTTTATATTTTCTTGCTATCACATTACATTTAGTTGTTTTATAGCATTCATAATTCTATTATTATAAATGATCTTTATAGCTTGCAAAGTTGTTGTTGAAAAACCCATCTAGGGTTTTTCAGTGTTCTTTGCGTTATCTGTTTGCAGAAGGACTAGTCATGTTTCTACAGACAAAAAAATTCTGAGTATCTCAAAATATTTCCTTTACTTAACACAGTATTATCATTGGGACAGCAGATTTCCTCCAGGTTATAAGTTAATTGGATCCCTCGAGTGCCTGACTGAAAACCAGGCTCCCAACAGCAGGGTCTTTATCACTATTCTGGGTGAGAGGCCCAATTTGTTTGCATCATGGCTGTCGATGTACACGTGTTGCTTTCCACAAAGAGCTGTGCAAAACTGATTCTGGACATTTAGAAAGAACAGTTTACCTAAAGCTAGTGATATGTTTATTACATATGCCTTAATGGAAAACCAAGTTTAAGTCCTTTATCTGTATGATGTGAATATTGTAACTAGTTTATATTAAATAGCAAACATTACGGTAGATATGAGATTACTGTAGAAAAGCAATTAAAACCATAGTGCTTGATGAA
>NW_018392437.1:25753-27417 GCF_900095145.1 Mus pahari | reverse complement strand
CTGTCCTCCCAGCATCACTATGACTACGGGATGCGAGCTGTGAAGTCTGTGCTCACAGCTGCTGGCAATCTGAAGGTAGCACTGAGCTCTGTGACTCACTGCATTTCTATTCTTAAATCTCAGGAGCAAGTGTGTTCATAAGAGTTCCAGCATCTGGTTGCATTCATCACTAGTTGAAAAGAAATCCTCTGCGGACAATGAAAATAAAATGTTATAATCTTTGTAAGACAGTATACAGGGAATGCTTAGTGTTTGAGTTTACATATATGAACACAGTCACATACTTTCAATAAATCTTTTGAAAGCTTTCTATTTATATAATATGCAGCACTTTGTTGGGAATAATGAAATTAATACATAGAAACCCCTAAACATCATCACTATGTCTTACAGAAACTTTTATTCTCCCAATGTAATTGTCATCCCCAAGGCTCACTGCCTCAATCTGCTAACCTAGGCCTGGAAGCTTTAAGCCTCTGTTCAATCTTATCTAGGCCTAGAATGTTTTCTGCCTCTGAGACTTGCTGCTGAATAAACTCACTCTTTCTTGTGTTTTCTGAACTCTTGCTGGCTGGTTCAACTCAGCAGTTCTGGTTCAAAACTCCTCTCCAAGCTGACTGATTCAATCTGACATGACTCAGTTTCTTACTGAATTGCTCTGCTTAGCTTCTTACTAATGTTGACAATATGTTCTAGTCTTCTGGCTCCTTCTCATTCTCTGGGTCATTCTGTCTTCACCTGTGTCTAGCTTGTTATCCCTTCAACCTGTCTCTGTAAAAACTCTCCTGGTAAAACTGCTTCCTCTCTGATTTTCTTTTTTTCTGCATTGCTCTCTCTTATAGCTTCCCTTCCCCCTCTCTTCTTGTAAGAGTTGGGCATATCCTATTCTATCCTCTGATTTGTCACTTTGTCTGCCCCTCAATAGGTAGCACTTTCAAACATGGGTGCTTCCTCTACACACTAACTTTATCTTCATTGTTTGGGATTAAAAGTGTGTGCTAAGGCTATTCACATACACCACAACTAGAAACAGTTTTTTTTCCCCAGTAATCACAATCTCAGGGTTCACAATATGATCAAATATCCTGCAACACTTATGCAATTGACAGTTGTGGTCACTTGTGTCCTTGCATTTTAAAATCATAACTAAATACATGAAAACAGTAGATAATTCAGAACATGGCTGACTTCTCTCTGGAAGTAGAACCATAAAATAGAGCTATATATTAGTTATTTATGATGGCAAGGTAAGTTATTGTTAAGAACAAGCTCCAGAAATGTGACCTTGGAGTTCATAAATGCTCACATTTACAATCTGTAGAAGATATAGATTTTGAAATACATCTCATGTAGTTAACAATGGTTTGCATTTTTATCCTCTATCATAACACTATTCAGACCTGTGATATATGGTGACTATATTCTATTTCATATTAGCCTAACATAACTTCAGCTCCCACCCCTCTTTTTTGCAATAAGCACAAGTGCCTAGAAGCAACAATTTATATTACCGTGGCATGTCAGGATTACTTTGAGGCCAGTTAATGGAAGAGAGAATACATTGTCCTAGTGCAAATCAGTGCTGGAATCTTGACTGGAATTGAGCTATAAAAGTTAGGCTGCAAATGAATCCTGAAAATGAATTCTATCACTCTTTGTTACAA
>NW_018392437.1:21992-24993 GCF_900095145.1 Mus pahari | reverse complement strand
TCCTCACTCAGAGTTTTACAAAACTAACCTATCAGGGGTCTTGAATAAGCAAGTACCACCCAATAAGCAGGCAATGACAACTCTATGTACTGAACTCTGGTCACTAATCCTGTATCAAAATATCCGTGGAAATGTAGTCAGTTCTGCCTGTGTTCAAGTTATAAGGGATTCTCTGAGTATATACATCACTTTCTATAATGAAATACAGTGAAAACATGAGCAATATTTTGTTTAGATTGTTAGGTGCTATGTATTTCTTTAAGTATAGACCTAAAAGAGGTGTCCATGACAGAAATCCTNATGTCTGTATTTTCTTTTAGCTGAAATATCCAAATGAAAATGAAGAAATTTTGCTACTGAGATCTATTATTGATGTAAATCTGCCGAAGTTTTTGTCCCATGACTTGCCACTCTTTGAGGTAAGAGCGCTTATTCTTTCCATGTGTCAGCACCCCTACAGCAGTGCAGGAGGCAGCCGTGTCTGCAGAGCTCTCGGGAGGAACTTGCACTGTGGANAGCAGTGGCATGTGCAGAGGGATACAAGCCAGTCTTGCTTTGTAGGACCCCCTCGCGGGGAACTCCCTCGGGTCCCCAGTTCACGGGAGTAAGGGTGCTCCAGGAACGCGACAGACAAGCCTTCTTGATGCAAACGCATGAGGCACTTTTATTGGTGGAACTCTGGGTCAACTTGTATCTCACGCAGGAGACAGAGGAAATCGACCCTGAAACTCAAAGGCTAGGGGTTTTTAAAGGGTGAGGGTCGAGGGATGGGGAGAATGGGCGCGATTACATGTGATTGGCTTATTTAAACATAGCAAGGTGATTACAAGTCAGCAGAATAGTACGTGCAGGCTAAAACGTTTAGGAATTTTTAAGGGCCTGAGGTTTCTCAGGGACAGCAGGAGGTCTGATTAATATATGACTCTTAGTAAGCTAAGGGAGGCTCCGCCCTGCCAGATAGCCTTTGAGTCAGCCTCGATAGCTCAGGCTAGTTCCTGCATTCCTTTCCTTTATCTTTATGGTCTGTTAGTCCTAGTGGCAGGGAGGGTCATCCATCAGTTATCACTTTTTAGCTGTCAGGTAGAAGGATATAAGGCTTCCTGCACCAGTCTAAGTTTAAGATGAGCCAGTTCCAGAGGTAATTAGTAACTCAGGCTGAAGGCAAATGAACAAAGAACTCTTTTTAGGTATCTAAGAAACAAATTGAGTTGGGGTCCCACAGCTTTGGTGTAAAATATGTTTGCTGGGGTTGTTGCTTCTGAAACTTTTAACAGCTTGATATTTTTATGTGTTTTTACTACATAATAATAATTTACAAAGTTATAAAATATTTTCTATAAATTCCATGAGAATGTAGACTCTGTGTTGAAAAGTAGTTAGGTTAGCACCCCATTGAATCTTTAGCATAAGAATTATAATTCTTTAAAAGAATGCAGTAACTTTTATGAAATTGCTTATTCAAGATAATTTTATATAAGAACCAAATTTGAAAACTGTGTGTTTCTGCCTGAGAGTTTTTGTCTGCAGTCACACTCGAACCGGGTTCGGCCTGGAAGGCAAGCTGGGGAATGAAAAAGACTGTGGGAGAAATAACCGGGCCTTGACAAGATTTCCTGATCAAAGCCCAAGGTTTAATAAAGTACCGGGTTTTTAAGGCATGGGAAAAACCCCTCCCCCAGCCCCAATCTTGGAGCTGTCCAGATGTGAACAGGTAGGCAGATCTTCAGGAATGCTGTCTCTGTAGAATCTAGGCCCCTAGCAGCAGGGAGTAGTGTCTGCCCCAGGTGATGGGGGAACAGTGGCAGGTGAAAACAAAGAACCAGCCTGGCAGAAATCACCCCAGGTGGTGAAGAGCAGTGGCTGCAGGTCTGGGAGGCTCCAACAGAAAACATTGGTATATTTTAAGATTAGATTATGAATAGCTGGAGGAAGAAGGGTTAGGATAATTGTTTCTATAATAAATCTCTTATTCTCTTTGTCTACCATAAAAAGTCATAGGTCATTGGCTCCTGCTAAATGGTAATGGTGTGGTTTTGAACCATAGCTGCCCTGGGAGGAAGATAAGAAATGCTTCCATGAGTGGACTCCTGTAGCAACTGTCTTTCATCATTTTGAAAGGAATTCTCCCTGGATCTAGACTTGGCAGGGCACATATCTTCATGGAACAAGCCAACAGGGAAAGATTTCAAGTGTTCTAAAGTCTTCCTTCCATACCCTTGGTGCTGAAACACAGAACAAATTTTGCAAAAATAAAACCTGCATTTCCTGCCAGAGGGTGGGAGTGTGTGTCAGTGGACATGTTCATGTGCAGTAGTGCTTCTGTGAAGCAAATGTTTAGTGATATCTCTCTCAAGTGGAGTGTGCTTGACATTTCCAGTCAGGAAAATTCCCTGTGTAAGTCAGCCTCANGTACTGCAGGTCACCTCCCACCCCAGTGAGATGTCTACACACTGCTCTCACAGTGGCAAGCAGGAAGATGAGTATGTCTCGTCTTTACCTGACAGGAGAGTCAAGGAATAGTCACTGGTCTTGTTTGAGAAGCACTGGTGACAAATTTCCACATTGTCTTCTTCTTTCAGGGCTATCCTCAAAGTACTTGAATGCTTTGCTGTGAAAGCTACTTTTATTTAGAAACCATTACATTTCACTATGGATGGCATATTGTGAGTGCGTGTATAAGTGTGTGTGTGTCTGTGTGAGTACACTATAGATCAAGTGATCAAGAAAGGCCCTTGTTTGTGTTAAGCATATACCTACACATATCTATTATTTCCCCAGCCCATGTCAAATAATGTCGGCAGGAATATCATGCCTGTTATGCCAGCCTGCACCACATGGCAAACTACAGACCATCCTGATACATGCACAAAACATTTCATGTTCCCAATAGCAAAGGGGAGCAAGTGGCATCAACGTCTCCATTTTATGTCAGTGCAAGTGCAACAGAAAGATGACACAAAGCTTGTATCTGTGGCATGTGCATGAGGGCAGGGATCCTGGC
>NW_018392437.1:16785-20077 GCF_900095145.1 Mus pahari | reverse complement strand
TTGTTGGTAATTAGCTTTGTGTCGGAAAGGATACAGGGTGGTTGTGAAATATTCTTTCCATGGCAGAGTGTAAAATCATTAAAAACAGAAAACAAGTTATNTATGATAAAATTAGAAGGGCAAAATGAAACAAGCAATGAGTCCAACATACATTGAATATCCTACAAATTTGCCTTTCAGTCTTTAATTTCTTCTCTTTTAGTTAAAGGTCGTACATGGGTTTTTTGTTTGTTTGTTTGTTTCTAAAAAGGAATGAATATATAGAAGAAATTGAAGGTTTCTTTTTATATTTTTAGGAGAGTATTTTTTGTTGTTGAGAAGTTGTAATGTAAGTTTCTGTTAAGGTATGCCAGTGACATGTGTGTGCATAGGTATGTGTATATAGTATATATACATATGTGGATTTATGACATGACTACTATTCAAATTTCTTCAAGTTGTATTATTTATTTTTGTGCATGTGTGCATGCATGTGTTTGTGTGTATGTATGTGTGCATGTATGTGTGTGCATGTGCTTGTGTGTGTGTGTGTGTGTGTGTGTGTGTGTATGTGTTTGTGTGTGCATGCATGTATGTGGGTGCCCTTAGAGGTGAAAAGAGAGTGGCTGATTTTCTGGAGCTGAATTTAGAGGTAGATGCGAGCTACTCGACATAAGAACTGACCCCTGCAAGAATAGCAAGTGCTTTTAACTTCTGGGTCATGTCTAGAGCTCCCAGCTACTTAAAGTTCCTAGGCAAGACACACTGAGACCTACTTTGATGTGCTATAACAACGGACTTCTGCAGCTGATACTGCTCTTCTGCTCACATCTCTTGTGCCTTTGATAGCTTTTCCCTCCTATTTCAGTGCCTGGGGCCTGTAATGGGGTCTCTGATCATTATATCTTCACTGTGAAGTTTCTCTTTCAATGAATACAAAACTATTCACCTGTCTTTTTTACCTTGGATCTGCTATGTTTTGTTTCACTAATACTATTTCTGTGTTTCCCTGTGTGTCTGTTTACTTTCAGGTATGGCTTCAAATCTATTCTTATCATTGTGACTTACCTTTTAAAAATAATAAGCAATTTGAATTTTCATTTCTTCATGATGGTCTTTATACTAATTTTTATTTTTACATTTTATACATTTTGGTCATGTTTTCCCTCCTTCAATTCCTCCCCAATCCTTTCCATTTTCCAATCCAACTTCATATTTTTTATCTCTCAAAAGAAAAAGAAAGAAAAGAAAATTAAAAACAAACAAGAACCAAGACAAAAAAAAAAACCCAAACAAAACAAAATAAAACAAAACAAAAAAGCCCACAAAAGAACAATGACAAAATGAAAAAAAACAGCATAGAATTCATTTTGTGTTGGGCCACAACTCCTGGGCATGGAGCTGGCTCTAGAGTAGTTCATATGCCCTGTGACATGCCATTGTGAGGAACCAATTTTCTCTTTACTACTGGGTACCAATTACAAAGAGCTGTGTAGTCAGGGGTGGGAGCCAATGTTCACCCATGTCCACATGTGGTCTTTCTATTTTATAGGGAATTTAAGGAGATTTATGTCTAAATAAATATCCTGTCATAACCTGACACACTACTTTTTCCAGCTCTTTTCTTTTCATGCCATTTCCTCTCTTCCTTCCTTTTCCTTTCCCTCTTGTTCTTAACCCTCAGCTTGCCCTCTTATCTTACCTTTCCTGTGTTTAACTTGTCTGTTTCCTTGACAGTGCTACTGTATCACTGTTGTGACATAATTGTTTAGCCACATACAAAAATAAAGTCTCTGAAAGGAGAAGCCATCACACTGCTGAGAGAGGGGCAGGAGTGAAGAAGTTATATGCCTGTTTTCTGTGTCCAAATGGTTTGTTCACTCTCTGGAAATTAAGAATAGCATTGCTATTCCCTTAATTACCATACTCTACCTACAGCTTCTTGCTGGCCTTTGGAATAAAACCTGTCTTTAAGGGTAGCAACTTCATCCTGATTAAAAATGGGCACAGTTTCTCTATTCTTCTACACTGGGAAGTTTCGAGGCAAAGTTCTTCCAGAAACAGGGAAGAGAGCAAAGACTTTGAGCTTTGTCTTGTGGCTTAAGAAAATTATTTACACCAAGCCGGGCATAGTGGCACATGACTTTAATCCCAGCACTTGGGAGGCAGAGGCAGGCAGATTTCTGAGTCAGCCTGTTCTACAAAATGAGTTCCAGGAGAGCTAGAGCTATACAGAGAAACCCTGTCTCAAAAAACCAACCAACCAACCAACCAACCAAACAAACAAACAAAAAACCCAAGAAAATTATTTACACATCTGCCCTCTGATTTGCTAGTTTGTGCTGCTTCAAAGCTTGGGCAGAACTGGTAAGAAGTGGACTTGCTATGCTGTTGCATATAAAATTAATGACTAAGAAAAGTTTGAGCACAGGGAAGTTTTAAGGAACTTACATTGTTCTGCAAAATGACTGCCACATATCATGGTGTATTTAGCAAACCCCACAAAGTGAAACACCGAGTCAACACTAAGATAAGTTATGCACTTCGCTCAGCCATAGTGCATCTCCACACAATNATCAGTAAGGCCCTGTGCCACCCAGTGTGTGACAGTGCTGCTGTGGGGGAGGTCATCAGTAAGGCCCTGTGCCACCCAGTGTGTGACAGTGCTGCTGAGGTGGAGGGGCGTTGCCAGGGAGGCAGAGGGGGGGGTACCAGAGGCTTTCCACTTTCTATTCAACTTTCCATAACTTTGAGTCTGCTCTAAAAGTTAATTCTGTTCATTTAAAAGTAAGACTTATGTGCCCCAGGGGTGCCAACATGTCTCATAATAATGCCATAGAACCAGGGTTCTGGCCAAAATGGGGAATTTACTAATATTAAGTTCTTGACTCCATGGGAAGTCTCTATCATTACATCTCTTTATTTTCTCTCAGAGAACATTTTGTATGAAGGGTCAGCAACTTACAGCCCACAGGCCAAATCTCCCCAAAGCTTATTTTTTGTAATGCTGATGAACTCAGAATGGTGCCAACAGTTTTTACAATTTTATTTATTTTTTAAACTGAAAGAGAACAAGAACACCAGACGCCTACATCTCTTGTTATATGGGCCTACACCAAAAGCCGTTGTCAGTTCTTTCTCTCTGATTTCAGATTATGAGACCGAACACAATTTACTAATTTATCCCTATGTATTTAAATACTGTTATAAACAACACTTGCTGCCCCGGCCCGCGGGACACTTTATTCCATGGTCCTTGAAGGGGATCACAAACCTAGAGAGAAATGGGAATAAAGAAAGAGACTGAGACCAT
>NW_018392437.1:14517-15912 GCF_900095145.1 Mus pahari | reverse complement strand
GATGCCTGAGTTTTCTCAACCTGGTCCCTGACAACTTCAAAGCTTGACTCTTCAGTAGTTCACTGGCATTACAGAGAGCATAGAAAGGACTTCTTTCCAAACCCTGGGCTTTGGAACCCTGTTAAACTCATTCTTTACTGCTGGCNGCTTCTTTGTAGGCTTCTTAAGATATTTTTATATACACAATCAGGTTTTCAATGAGGGAAGATAGTATCCTTTGAAATAAATAATGCTGTTTTTTTTTTCTTTTTCATTAAGGGACTAATGGAAGAAAACAAGGTCCAAATAACTGTTTTAAATCCCAAGTCTGTCACCATGGGCCAGCTTTATGGGCAGTTTGACTTGGTTTCCCACGAGTGGTCTGATGGGGTCCTGGCTGTCAGCTTTAGAGAATTTGCAGCTTCCTCGGTAAGAGCCTGTCTTCTTCCGTGTAGATTTTTAAAAGGTTACAGTGTGTCCTGTGACCAGTATCTGATTCTTTCCTAGTTATTTATGTCTTATGATATTTATTGAAAGCATGTTACTGGAGGCTTTGGTGGTATTTCTTTGAGGAATGATGGTAGCACATACAAGGACAGCACAGACCTTGTTCCCAGGTACCTCTGTCCTGGAGATCCTTTACAGAACTCTTTGAATTCAGGAGAGTGGATGATTCCAATGACATGGCACACAGTCTCATTTCTGACATCATTTCTGTCTTCAGTCTGAGCTGTTGCCCTTGTTGTACCCTTATTAGAAATACTTCAGGACAAAAATGTCCTGTGTTCCAGAACTTTCCAGGTAGTATGGTTGGAAGAGGTTGCACTTAAGAGATGTTGCAGGACTGGGGTCTCTTTGAAAGACCCCTGTTCCAGGGGATATCCTTGCTCCAGTCCCAGGATAAGACGACCCCCCAATAACTCAAAAGAAACTATTCTTGATGAAATATGCATGAGGTTTAATCAGGAAAAATCAACATGTTGAGGATGAGCTCATAGGAGATCGACCCCCCAAGCAGTTTCATCTGTAGGCTTTTAAAGGAAAGACCATAAGGGGGGAGGGGAGTTCACAAAGAAAGTTGAATTTACAGCTTTCCTCCAGTGGAGCTGTATGACTCATTTATGGTGTAGGGGTCATAAGCTATCTTTTGGTAAACATTCCTGGCTCTTTTTTGTTGTTGTTGTTGTTATTATTATTTTCTTTATTTACATTTCAAATGCTATCCCGAAAGTTTCCTATACCCCTTCCCCCTACCTCTGCTCCCCTACCCACCCACTCCCACTACTTGGCCCAGGCCTTGCCTTGTGCTGGGTCATATAAAGATTGCAAGACCAAGGGGCCTCTATTCCCAGTGATGGCCGATTAGGCCATCTTCTGCTACATATGCAGTTAGAGACACAAACTCAGGGGGTACTG
>NW_018392437.1:10373-11429 GCF_900095145.1 Mus pahari | reverse complement strand
TAAGGAACAAATTGAGTTGGTGTCTAAGAATCAAATTGAGTTGGTGTCTTACATCTTCTGTGCCTTGTTCTGTGCAGGTGACTCTCACACTCATAAGCAGGGTCCAAAGTGCATGTGCTCAGGCCCAGAATAATGTAACGTGAAGTTTCTAGACATGTAAACAGGCACACATTTACATAGAAACAGCCATGGGGTACCTCTGTGCAATGTGCCCTTACATAGCTTACATTACACTGTGTAGAAAGCTATGCCCTATGTTCACTAAATCTCAATGAGGTGCAGTAGTTTACTCAAAATCAGTAGAGCAGGGTGAAAAAAGTCCTTCAGATGATGAAGTTCAATGTCACAGCAGTGTCCCCAAAGTGACAGTTGACAGGCACTGGCATTGAAGAGTTCAAGGGTGTGCTAGTCTCAGAGTGATCACCCAGAGCATAATGTAATCAGTGCTCTTCCATGCTGTCCTCCTGAGTTCAGAGCACACAGCACCAGCTTTGGTGTGAACATAGGGTGTTGACCCTGGGGCAGCTCACGGTCCTATGGAGTTAATCAGGGGGTCTGAGACTGTGGTAAGAAAGACTTAGTTCCGTCACTACTGTAACTCGAGTAAGATGACAGTGAACCAAACCTCATTTGCATACTTGAGCAGGTAGAATTATATAGGAATCAGAAAGGTGGTTATTATCTGGACAAAGTGCATTTTTATATTTTATAATATTTGTCAGGACATTATACTGACTTTGTATTTTCTATACATCACTAGTACATATTATTACTGGTGTATAGAACTTTGTGTTAATGTTATATTGATTTTCACATCCTACACCAGTGGTTCTCAACGTGTGGGTCACAACCTGTTTGCAAGGAAAATGACTTTTTCATAAGGATCCCCTAAAGCCATTGAAAAACACAGATATCTACATTATAACTCAAAACAGTAGGAAAATGACAGTTATGAAGTGGCAATGAAAGCCATTTTATGTTTGTGGTCATGAAAAGCTGTATTGAAGAAGGTTGAAAAACATTGTCCTACAGTAGTGTGTGTGTGTGTGTGTGTGT
>NW_018392437.1:7902-8873 GCF_900095145.1 Mus pahari | reverse complement strand
CTTTGTTCTTGAAAGACATACAACAGAAAAGCATCCATGACTAGGTGCCTGGGAACAGATATACATCATGTGACCTCCAACCTTCCTCTGTTAGAAGGTACTTACCCATTTACAATCACACATTGTTTCTGGAAAATGTCCTTAAATCCACCTCAAGTGAGGACTGTCCCCTTCCTGTCCTGTGAGCAGACTGAGCCTGTGTAGTCATGGAGCGTTTTGAGCAGAACTTGGATGCTAACCAATTCGTGTCCTTCCAGGTTTCCCGGTGTGGCATGATCTACATGGAGCCTCACATGCTAGGCTGGAGACCACTGATGGTGTCCTGGATAAACACGTTACCACAGTCAGTCAGTATCATTCAGNAGGAATTTATAGAAGGCTTGTTTGATAGAATGGTCCCTCTCTCTGTTGANTTCATTAGAAGGCATACAAAGGTAAGACAAACTGGAACTTTAAGATTTAAAAAGTCCAGCCGGGCAGTGGTGGCACATACCTTTAATCCCAGCACTTGGGAGGCAGAGGCAGATGGATTTCTGAGTTCGAGGCCAGNCTGGTCTACAAAGTGAGTTCCATGACATCCAGGGCTACACAGAGAAACCCTGTCTCTAAAAAAAACCAAAAAAACAAAAAAAATTACTACTACTACTACTACTAAAATAAAATAAAATTAAAAAGATTTAAAAAGTGGAAAACTTGAATTAAATGTATTAATCTCAACATGTTTTTTTTTAAAGCTTATAGAAAACACACTTTTTGTTAGATATGATTGGAAATTTTTTCACTTTTATTCTTTTTTAATTTCTTTTCCTTGGAACAAATCTTCTCAGGCCTGGAGCCCAGGCTGGCCTGTACCTGCAGTCTGGCTGCCTCTGCCTACCAAGTGCTATGATTACAGGCATATGTCAGCACTGCCTGCTAAAACCTCAGCTCAGACCANAATAGAAAGGTTTGAATTCATAATAACTATTATC
>NW_018392437.1:1708-7034 GCF_900095145.1 Mus pahari | reverse complement strand
TAGAAAGATAAGGAAAACTGGGGCTTCCAGGCAAATGCATGTGAGGATAGAGACCTGTGTGTCTGGGGCAGTGGCTGAGGAATGTGCAAGATGGTGATGAGAAAATGGGTACCACTGTTCTTTCAGTCATTGACTGCCACCTAAGTGTGTTATAAACAGGAAGTAACCATGCTCCAAACCACCTAAGCATACAGAGTCAGAAGAAAACAAGATATAGAATTAGTGTTTTTTCTTCCCTAGCACTGTCAGAGAATTTAAGTCCTACAAAGAAATGAACTGTATATGGCATGGACATGTACCTTGGCTAGATGGGAAGACCAAACATTTTTATGTACACTTTCTAACATAGTAGGGCTTCTTTTCTCTCTTATATAAGTTATGAATAGCCATTATAACCATGGGTATCTGCCTAGGAGGAACCATTTGTATTGGTCCTCAGTTTCAGTCCCACGTTAGCCAGAAGCTCAGTCCTGGGGTCTGCAACTCTTATGAGGTCCAGATGGCTAACTAGGAATCCTGCCCCTTCTGGTCCTCAGAGATGATGTCACTGGGTGAATTTTTACCTGATAACCACAAAGGACCGCACCCAGGGAGGCTCCAGAGAGAGCCCCTAGACAGGAAGATGGCGGGTGCACAGTGAGAACACAGCCCAGGGAGACATGTGTTTCCTGGTTCACTTTAAATAATTGTAGCAGTGAGATGCCAAAAACATAAAGTGAATAATGTGTGTTACTAGTAACATTGAGTGAGCGCAGAAATCTATCATAGAGTTCAGTTTACTGAATGGATTGTAAATGAATCTTTAAGTGGGTTTTCTTCTTCTTCTTTTTTTTTTTTGTGCAAAGTTAAGCTAAAACAGAGTGTAACTCAAATGGAACATTTAGACTAATTCAGAAAAGAATATTAAACTACAGAAAGTGATTTTATCACACAGAAAAGTCTGAAAATACTAATTAAAAAGTATGTGTGTATGTGTTCCTGGGAATTAAACCTAGAACTTTGTGCATGCTAGGCAAGAGCTATTTCTTCAATAGATCCTAAACCTTTTGCAGGAATGTGTTGTGTTTATCTTAATCAAAGATTAATAAAGGATAGAATCTATGACTTTGATTAAGATAAACATATACCTTTTAACTGGAGATCTTTTATAAAATATAGATACCACCAGCTGCTGCAATGGCTCAGTGGGTAAGAGCATCTGTCAGGTAAACCAGAGTTCTATTCTCAGAACTCACAGAAAGCCAGATGTGACAGGCACCTCTGAAATGTCAATGTCAGGATGGGAAAAAAAGGCAAGACACTCAGCTTACAGACCAGCTAGTTGTGGCATAGAAAGCAGTGCCCCTGCCTCAACATGGTGGAAAACGACTCAGTCCCTGAAAGAACTCCATGCAGGTCACACATACATATTATAAAAAGAGAGCGTGTTACTGATGCATGGTAGTCACTGTAGAGAAGACGTGAATGTAGACCTCAGTATTCCTTCATAAATGAGAATCANGGGAGTACCTTTTCATAGATTCTGTGCCTGCTAGGATGAGACAGGCTCCATACAGGAGATGCGGGTACACGGGTGCCCGGCTTCCTTTGTCTGACAGACCCTTCCTTCTGATTTTCCAGGAGCTCTCTCCTACTTCAGANACAAACTTGGTCCGATCCCTAATGAATCTCATAGACTGTTTTATGGATGACTTTGCTGATGAAAACAAACAAAAGGAAAGAAATGACCGAGAAAGTTTCTCTTTGCTGGAGGTAAGGCNGTACATTGTTTTCTGGGTCTTGCAGTAGAAAAACAAATGTCTTTGGCTTTCACCAAAGCCCTGCTGCCATCAATGAGACCCACTTTGCTCCTAAAACTGGACTCGGGGATGAGGAATGCATTTTGGGGCTCCACCTGTGGTTCCGAGTTCTCTGTTTCCTCCCTCTTAGGGTGTCTAGATGCTTCTGCACACTGGGCTAGAAGGATGAAGGGCAGTCCTGGATGGGTGTGGTTCTACAGATTCTGGTCCAGCTAGGAGTGAGTACAGTGGGGTGAAGATTGGGAGGAGAGAGAGAAGGTCTTCTCTGAGGATCTTAGTGTTACAGCTCTTGTAGGCAAAGGCCTTCTCTGGTGATCTTCAATGAGACAGCTCTATGAGAAGATCTTAGCTTGTATGTNTATACTTTATTCTGGGAGAAACAGGGGCATATGTGGACTTTGGAGAGTGGGAAGAAGTTTCAGAGTAATGAAATTTTTTGGCTAGAGTTTGCAGTTCTATGAATGGCTCCTTTGCATGGAGAGGCTTTCCAGGAACCCAGGTGCTTGCTGGTTGGGTTCCTATCCGGAAAAGAGGAAGGGGAAAAGAGGAAGTTGAACAGGTAGAGAGAGTTGGGGTTCAGGCTGCCCGGACAAGGTCAGAGAAATGGAAACCCTGCTGGTAAAGGGAGTCGTCCCCCGTATTGTCCAGCTCAGAGAGCTATCTGGACTATGGTAGACTTCGACCTTAATTAACAAGGTCCAAAAAAGGGAAGTTGTGGAAGCCTAAGAGGGAGGAAGATGGTGAGCCCCAAATGCAGAGTGCTGTTAGGAAAACTGCACTGTTTGAGATAGTGGGATGTAAGGGTTTGAGCAGCGAATGACAGTGCAGATCAGTGAGGATCTGCCACTGAAACCAGGTCCTGACCAGCCTCAAAAGTAGTCTCTGTCACAAAGGTTTCCCCCAAGCCATGATTTATTATTTTTTACTTTGACATTTGTCCTTTTTGTATGTGAACGAGTTTATGTTTTGGGAGGATAGGTGTGTGCAAGTGTATAAGTATATTTGAGATTGAAGAAAGTAGGAAAAATAGACAATCCACAAATAAATCCATAAATAAATGTTATTTATTTATGTAGTTATTTATTCATTTTTCAGTATTGGAAACTGACAGCTTCAGGACCTCAGGCATGCTAGGCTACTGATTTCCCACTAACCTATATTGTAAGCTAACAGACTTGAAAATAATAATATAGGGCTGGAGAGATGGTGCCATGGCTAAGAGAGCTTGCTGCGCTTGCACAGGACCAGAGTTCAGCTCCTTGCACTTAGTCCAGGTGACTCAAAGAAGCTATTTGCAGGGGCATCTGTCAACACGTATGCTCATGTGCACATATCCCACACAGGCACATGTAAAGAGCATTACTATCAATAGACCTTGATAGAAGCTTTAGATAAATGTACTAATATGCTGCTCATAGCATAATTTGGCCAATGTGTAATTCTTGCAACTCATGTTTTATTTTAAAAAAAAGTTAGCATTTAATTTAGGGACAAGTATTTTTGAGAAAGTTTTCACATAAACTAGACGTTACACAAACAGGATTAAAAGCAAAAGCCTTTCTTCATGGTTTTGATTGTTTGTTTCAACATTTTAAAGAAGGCAGACTTTTGCCATCCAGTTAATTGGTGGGTCTAGTCTTCCATGCATTTGTTTTGGAAGAAACAGGATGCTTTTGGAAGGGCAAATTTAGTTTGTATAATTAATTCTGAGCTAGCATTTCAAATAAAAATGTAGAGACTTGTTTTATTTAAATCCAGTGCACTTGCATTAATATTGAAATGAAATGTGTCTGAATTTTCACCCCCCAAAGTTACTTCAATGTTCTTTCAGAGAACAAGCTCTAGCATGTGTCTGGAACACACAATTTATTAGAATCATGGTTGCAAGGTTCGCCTTGATTTGAAGTGTTGCATTGCTTCACTTTAAAGATTTTATGAGACATAATTTGAGGGGAACATAGTTCTTATAGAATCCTTAGACAACCTGCTGTTACACCGTAGCTCACATATTCCCTCTCGGAAATATCAATCTGGCTGGTGACTTAAGTCATCAGGAGAGACTGAAGCATCTGTTTTAATTGCATCCTATCTTCTCATCTCTCCAACACAGGGCATTTTTCTGTTTTCATTGACCTGGTCTGTTGGTGCAACTTGTACAGATGATGATCGTCTGAAATTCGATAAGATCCTCCGAGAGCTAATGGAAGGTCCAATTTCAGACCTAACTCGAAATAAGTTTAAGTTACTGAGTGGTACTGAACAAACATCCTCAAAGGCATTTATAGTGCCATTTCCTGAGAAGGGAACAATTTATGATTATCAATTTATCCTGGAGGTGAGTTCTGAAGTGGGACTCGTAACTGCCAGCCTGGCAGAGTCCCTGGGGAGACAGAGCATGTGGTGGCTCTAGGGTTGTTTGTCCCTCCCAGCTCACATGAGCAGATGGTGTGAACTAGAGGAAGGCGTGCTAGCTTTGCAGCCAGATACCCTGAATTTTAGTCCTGGAGAAGTTATTTTCTTCCTGCATAGCTGTGGATGGGATAATTTTCTTAAATGTAGTTTTCCTCAGTGGTAAAGGGTCCTAATAACCAATGGACCAATCGTATCCATTAAATAAAATTACACGTTATGATACCAAGCCAAGCACCGGAAATATGCTATTCAAGGCTATCTCTTTGAGATTCATTTGTATGTACATCACAGGCACAGAGTCCAGTAGAAGTAAATCCATGTTCCTGTGAACAGTTTCTGATGGATTGGTCTACGAGTCTTGAGTTCTGTTTGTTGGTTTTGTTGTTAACTTCCGCAAACACTGTGCTTAGAACAAAATTAGGAATAATAAATAATTGAAACCTATAAACTTAGTAGAATTGGGTTCATGCAATGTAATCAATAGGCAGTTTTTTCATACTTAATAAAGAGAAAACTTTATCATTAGTGTTTCTTCAGCACAATTATTTCCCAGGGCCTCCCTAAATCTACCAGGATGCTTCAGTCTTTCACTTTTATAAATTCTTAGAAGACTAGTTATGGTATGTGCATCTAATATTTCCTTTAGATAAAATTTTAGGGCTTTCTAATTATTATAGCTTTAGAGTTGTACTGCCAATTTCATCTGACAAAGGACTTCTTTATCCTGCCCAACACATATTTGCTAATTTTATTTCAATTTATTCATACACTTGAAATTTCCAGAGAGAGTAAAGATAGAGAAGGTGAGATGTTCCCTATGGAGGGACCTGGGACATGGAGCTCTTCAATGGTTTCTCTAAGGTCACAGCCTTTAAATGACTGTACACGCCAGCTTACTGATTTTTTTTCCCAATTTTTATTAGGTATTTACTTCATTTACGTTTCAAATGCTATCCCCAAAGTCCCCTATCTCCTCCCCCCCAGTTCCCTACCCACCCACTCCCCCTTTTGGCCCTGGTGTTCCCCTGTACTGGGGCATATAAGTTTGCAAGACCAAGGGGCCTCTCTTCCCAATGATGGCTGACTAGGCCATCTTCTGCTACATATGCAGCTAG
>NW_018392437.1:0-1458 GCF_900095145.1 Mus pahari | reverse complement strand
AACTGACCCACCCAGGGGTCCTTCCCATAATCAGCCACCAAATGCAGACACTATTGCATACACCAGCAAGATTTTGCTGAAAGGACCCTGATATAGCTCTCTCTTGTGAGGCTATGCCAGTGCCTGGCAAACACAGAAGTGGATGCTCACAGTCAGCTATTGGATAGAACACAGCTTACTGATTTTTAATCCTTCCTTTCCTAAATGAAACCAAAGATACAGGTTTGAATAGATTATTAAGACCATGAAAAGGAACTGTTTTTTCTCATCTGTTATAGAAAAATCTGCAAAATAGTTTTTAGAATGGATATGAATTCAGTGCCCTTACTGAACTTAGTGTATTCACCAAATGTGTAGTTAGTTGCCAGAACACATAAAAGTGAATAAAATAAAGCTGGCTCAGTGAGTCCATATGTTTTTCAGAAGAGCATCATGCCATGGTCCAGGCCCAGGGAATGTGGTGCAAAGGTCAAGTGGAGGAGACATCTGTTGTCTAGGATAGCCGCCAGTGAGAACTAGTTGTAGGTATTTGGCAATGCCAAGGAAAGATAGGTCTGCATCTGATGTGTTTTGAATCACTAGTTTATCTCTAAGTTGGTATCAAGGTCGGATAAGGCAATATTACTTTTCTAGAGTGGAATGACTTTGAAACTTTATCATAAAAAATCAAGTATATAATTTACAAACTAATTGGATGCAAATAGGCAGCATATTTTCATGATAATCACAAATTAGAAATCTTACTATATTATAATTCATTGTGAATATAGTTAATATATTGTTACATTAGTTATATATATTAATTAGTTGATTATTTTAAATTATATTAAATTTTCATAAAATGAATCTTGCCTGATATAACCATTAAAGTTAAGTGCTGTACAGTTAACTTCTAGAGAAATTATTGCATGTTTTTGCAACATATTAATTAAAATTATTTACTCTTTAACCAGTCTCATCAAATTATGTCAATGTGATTAATGAATCCACTGTTGATGACAAAGCTGTCATAGCTGTAGTTTCAGAATTTCTGAGATGCCCAAGCACTACCAGTGCAGTTATAGTCACCTGGGAGTGGAGTTTCTCCTCCGTTTTCATAGAAAATTCAACTTTCCGACTGAGAGAATAATTAATT
This sequence comes from Mus pahari, assembly GCF_900095145.1. Classification (NCBI taxonomy): domain Eukaryota; kingdom Metazoa; phylum Chordata; class Mammalia; order Rodentia; family Muridae; genus Mus; species Mus pahari. The sequence continues at coordinate 323 of NW_018392437.1, read as the reverse complement.
TTGCTAAAACACAAAACAAATGAATAAACATCAGAATTTTATTGGTCTTGATGTCATCTATAATTGCACAGAAGTACAGAGCTTTTGAAAGTATTTAACACCTTTGACTGTTTGATTGTTTACTGTAAACAGGGCTTAGGGAGATGGGATAAATGGATAAAGAAATTGGCAGATACTCCTCCAATTCCCAAAGATGTACAGTTTAATGAGATCATTGTGCCAACTCTCGACACGATCCGTTACTCTGCTCTAATGAATTTATTGACCACTCATCAAAAGCCTTCAATATTTGTAGGACCAACAGGAACTGGAAAGAGTGTTTA
>NW_018392436.1:27193-30150 GCF_900095145.1 Mus pahari | reverse complement strand
GAACAAGAAGAAGAAGAAGAAGAAGAAGAAGAAGAAGAAGAAGAAGAAGAAGAAGAAGAAGAAGAAGAAGAAGAAGAAGAAGAAGAAGAAGAAGACCTAATTCCAGTTGTTCTCATATAAATATAGGTCTTTCTATTTTCTACTGTCTTCTTCAACTGAATTACTTTCTTCATTGTTGTAAAGTTTTTGTGGTAGAGCTCATTTTTGGTGTGGTTGCCTTGCCCAGAATTATTTTCAGATATTTAATTTCTTTATGGCTATTGTGAATAGGATTATATCTACATTTTTGTTAATGTGTTCATCACTGGTATAAGTAAGACTTTTGTGTTAATTTTCCATTCCCTAATCTCAGTTGGAAGTTTTTGGTTTTCCCTCAATTTAGCAGGATTCTGGATATAGGTTTTTCAAAGATCCCTAACATCTCCATGACTTTTATTATGAAGTAATATTGGGTTTTTTCAAAGGTCTTTTCTTAATCTATTGATATGATCATGTGATTTCTGTGTTTGGGACCACTTATGTGATCAGTTTCCTTTATTGATTTACATTTATTAATTCATCTCTGAATATCTGGAATGAAGACAACTTGATTATGGTGACTGATCTGTTTGATGTATTACTGAATTAAGTTTACAGATGTTTTGAGAATTTATTTTCATTCATATTTTTAATTTTAAATTATTTGTTTTTGAAATTATAATATCATTACAGAATTTCTCCCTTCCATTTTGTTAATTTGTACACATAGGTTTGTAAGGAAGACTAGTCTGTGATTTCTGTTTTTATCTGGTTTGAGTTTCAGGTTTGAGTACACAGTATTAATCAATCTGGTTTCATAGAAAGGGTTTTGAAGTAGTCACTCCTTTTCTATTTTATAGAATAATTTGAGAACTACTGATAATAGTTCCTTAACATTCAGGTAAAATCTTGTACAATCTGTTCCTGGAATTTCTTAGTTTTGAAATTGTTTTATTATTGCTTTATTCTCATTGCTGATTATAGGTCTGTTTCAATTATCTCTCATTGATGTTGAGGTGTACTTTTTGGAATACCTGAATGGATACTATATTCTAACTCAGTCTCCTCATCTTTATCTTTTTATTGCAGAATTAATTTTAAGAATAATTGTTGAAGTTACTAGAGACTTGGTCATTTTGAGGAGACATTTATCCTTTTTTTCCACGTTTTTGTTTCTGTACTGAGATTTACATCAGGACTTAAGTATTTGATTTAGAAAAAAATGTTTCCTTCTTGAAAATTTAAGTCACATTTCTCGTCAACTAAAGGTATTTACAACTTGGGAGAGGATAAGTCCTACTGGACTGAAGAGTAATTTTCCTCTGTCTGACTAGTATTCAGGATGTTTTATTCCTATTTTTTCTCCTGAGAGTCAGATTCTGTTTGCAATAATAGTCAATGTCCAAGGTTCAGTACACTTCTGGAAAGTCCTTGCTTCTGTTGAAATCAAGTTAACTGACTTTGCTGGGGGCAACTCCATCCCCTGACTTCTTCTGTAGTCTTTACTGCAAGTTGTGGAATTATACATATATGTGTCATCAGTCACCTCTGTTGCCCAGTTGACCTCCACAGGCTTTGCTGCATGTTTTGATAGTCTTGTGCCTAAGTGTTTTTATCTTCAGTCAGGTCAGTCACTTCCCTTACTTCTGAATCTTCTTCTCCATAGCTGGGACTCCACACACTCCTATTCCATTGTACTTATAATACTATATTATACCTGTAATATACCTATATTACTCTCAGTTTGTTCCTTTCTCCAGCTTGTCTCTGTAACTCCTTTCTCCATGTTGTTTGATTCTATGTGCGGACAATCTACTTTCCTCAATCATCTCTGGCCTAACTGTTTACTTCCATAGTCTCACACTGCCTGCCATAGGGCTCACAAGGAAGATAGATTCTATATCTTTCATATAGAAGTCAATGATCTGGCAACACAAAACACTGATGTGGGTTTAGAAAGCACTGTCTTCCCTCCATGGACACTTTGTTCTCTAACATTTCTGCATTGGTTTTGACTTACTTATCCCTTATCAGTTACAAGTAGTTTATTTTGTACCCTTAGAGATCCAAAATAAGTAGTGTGACCTAAATAAGCATGCATGTAGAAAATCACATTGTTGATGTTCTGAGCAATCTAATGAGAGACACATTACCTGCCAGGCTGAAAACATCAGCTCTTCTGTCTTTCTTATTGGTCTTACTTCTACTTGATGAAGAAGCATCTCATGAAGGCTGTGGGCCACAGCATACACAGCATTGTATATATTATAAGCAAACTCAGTCATGACCATGTCAAGTTGGCTCCCTGGTGATTCAGGCAAGGAAGCATTAGGCAGACAGTTCTCCAGCATACTGCAGTCATCGTCAGCAAATGAGCAGTTAAAAAAGTAGAACCACAACTTTGTAAGGTAAAAATCTTCTGGGTATTTTGATGGATGCACTGTTTGGATAAAATGTCTGAAGCCAGAGGTTTCTTTGTGGTGATGTGTGAAGATGAGAGTCCCATGTAATGGATTTAAAATGAAATGCTTTGACTGGATGACACTATCCCATTCTGAGTTCAAGATCCACACTTTCGTTGTAACTAAAGTTTTCCTTAAATAAAACAGGAAGCCTCTCAGAAAATCACTGTCACCATAGGTGATGATCACATTTGCTGATGATTTCAGAATCTGTGAAGGTTTCAATTGCCTGTTTGGTAAATAAGATACTTCACTAACTGGGATCATTTCCACAAAATCTACACATATTCTATTTCTATCCATCTGGGTCCTCAAGTCTGAGAGTATCTGAACAGCTTTTTGTCCTTCTGCCATGATCAATCCCACCCAGTTCCAGTGGAAATAATTCAACAATGAGACAATGCCATGGGACAGAGACATGTCCTTGGAGGCTATTTGATAGAGATCAGGAAACTGCTCATGATTATTAAGGTTAGG